>NW_025776283.1:300000-600000 GCF_021130785.1 Homalodisca vitripennis
ATCTATATATATAAAAATGAAACTGTTCGTGTGTAACAGCATCACTCACAAACGGCTGGACGGATTCGCCTAATTTTTTTTTTAATTTGTTCGTCTTGATCTGTAGAAGGTTATAGGATACTTTTTATCCCTTTCCCGATTCAGGATTCCGCCCCACTGGTTACAGAAATACCCGTAAGAAATGCATTGCAGCAAACATATGTTATTAAGTGAAAGAGTCTTTTCAAATTTTTAATCAGCTGTTCTTTGTAAACATATATAATGCGACAAAAAATATATTTATATATAAATTTCTTTACACTTATAGTTTTAAAGCATAGAGTAAGCTTAAGAGAAACGACAAATTTTGTTTAAACTGTTTCTGCAATCATAATATATAAAAGTGAATGTTTGTGTGTTTGTCCTTTATAGACTCAGAAACTATTGGACCGATCACTATGAAAATTTGTATTTTTCTATGTAGAAGGTTTATACGCAATGCCCATTGATGTAACTAACCACCAGGCTGTACTGCAAGATATAAAAGTTATCAAAGCGCCTGCACATTATAAACTGCAATTACAACACAGTAGTTACGTATATTAAAATATCCAAACACTATTTGAAGGCAAAGAAATATACGGGCAAAGCTTAAGAGACGCGTGCGAAGCCGCGGGAAACAGCTAGTTAATAGTTAAAAATCCGTAGTCTTCCTTCCAAATTTTATCACATAGCTCATTAAATTGGTTAAAACTCATATCAGATCCCACATAATTGTTATAAATCTTTCTCGAATAGTGATCATCTTGCTTAAAAATACACAACATATTCAGATTATTTCTTATAACTTGTTTATCAACCTTTGAAAAGCATTGAGAAAGATAGATACAGGATATATTTTTGTGACGAGACATTACGAAATATTCCTTGATAACGTCTTGATTTTCCAAAATACAATAATCAAAAACGATTAAAGAATTCGGTTTACATTCGCTTAATGGAACTATGTCCTCGGAAGCATTATAAAAATATGATATTTTCTTACTTAAGTTCTTCTCAATATTTTCAAATCTTTCTTGTAATTTTTTATATGCGTCTTGTTCCAAAGACTTGCTAAAGACGTATAAATTGGAATATCAACCTATTGTAGATAAAATTCAATAATAAAGTTGTTTTTCCACATCCACTTGAACCAACAATTAACAATCTGATTGGTTGATCTTTCTTATTTTCTTCAAACGTTTGAAGTTTTATCTGATCTTTTTGCTTTAAAAATTTCTCCATTTAAATAGCGAAAATGAAGCTGTTCAAGTTGACTTCAGAAAGCTCTCAATTATTTTTAAACTTGGAACATCCTATACACTTAGAGGAAGAATCAAATTATTTTATCGGTTTAAGCGGTTTTTATTCTGACAATTTTGTAATAAATATTAGTGAAAGTTCTCCTTATTGTATAGGATTTAGTGAGAAGAACATAACAAAATATTATGGTTTAAACAAAGGATATTATACCTTCGATCAAATAAAAAATTCCCTTAAAAATTATCTAAAAACATTCAAACAATCAGATAAATCTTTAAACTTTGACGAAAACAAGTTTGAAATGCAAAAAAATTATCTCTCTAATAAAATTCAAATAAAATCACCAGTAAGAATAATGTTTTCAGCAATTATTGTAGATTTATTAGGGTTTGTTCAAGAAACTATTGAGCCAAATCAGATATATTTAGGAAATAAAACGCCAAAATTTAGACCTTTCGATGTAATTGAAGTGCACTGCAATCTCGTTGAACCTAGTTTTGAAAATCATACCGAACATTTACACAAAGAATCTGAAATTTTGTACACTTTTTTCCCAAATGTTGCTTATGGATCAAAAATCAGTGAAAAACCAAATGAAATCGATTATATTCCTATTAGAAAAAATATTACAAGAATTCAAAAAATCGTTCTGACTATTCAAGACTCTGAAGGAAATCTATTGAAAAATGAGAGTAAAACAACAATTTATTTAAGATTGCAAGTAACTAGTTAAATTTCTTTCTATCTAAATGGAGTCAGTTGTAGACCTACTCAATAATCAACTTACATTCAATAATAAAGACATTGTAACGATTGTTGACGAAAATAATGAGATCTGGTTTAAGGCTAAAGATGTTGCAGAAGTATTAGAATATGAAAATACGAGACAAGCTATCATAAATAATGTCGATAATGACGATAAAACAACTTTTGAATGTATAAATTACAGGAGTCTATCCCATAGACCCCGAGAAAATATTCAAAAACATACTATTTTCGTTAATGAATCTGGTTTATATTCTTTAATTTTGAGATCTAATAAGCCAGAATCGAAATTGTTTAAAAAGTGGGTTACAAAAGAAGTTTTGCCAAGTATTCGTAAATTTGGTGAGTACAAACTTGAAAACAAGATTAAATATTTAGAGGACGAAGTTAAACACTTGCAAATTAAAGATGAAATAAAAACGGAAATAATCGCAAAACAAAGTGTAAAAATTGACTTAATGAAACCAGACCTTGTTTGTAAAGATTTTGCTAAGAAAAAACACCATGTTTTTGTATTAATTAAGAAGAATCACATGTGGGAATATCCTTATTACGTTATCAGAGCTCAAAAGAGAGAAATACCGAAAAGATTGAAAGAACTTGAAATTGATTACCCAGAAATGGAAATTTTATTAAGACAAGGAGATCCAAATAGTATAAATCTCTACAACCAAATGAAAGAATCTTTGAATATTTTATACAACGGAAATCATTTTACTACAAATATGGCAGAATCTCGACTGATTTATAGAATATCTAAATTATACGATGAAAATGTTAAACTCTCGAATTATGATATTTTGTTTGTAAATGTTTAGCATAACTAGGTAACCATCGTAGAATTTTTTTTCATATTCACAAGGCATTTCGTTTTTATAACTTTCGCTGAAAATTTTTTTAGCACAATCTTTGCAAAAAGCATCTTTTCTATCTTTACTATACTGCCAGTTATTAAATTCAGAAATATTTTTAATTTCTTTACAAAAGTAACACTTTTTCTCTTCTAAAGTTAATTTGTTCATTTTATCATATAATTCCTTACAATAACAGTCTTTTCTATTCTTTTCCTTATAAAATTCTTGACACTTTGTACATTTCTTTTGAGACTCCATTTATATAGAAAAAATTATTACACGATGAAAATGTTACTAAATTTTATTAAAAACTCTTGACTTATGATATTTTGTTTGTAAATGTTTAGCATAACTAGGTAACCATTGAAGAACTCTTCCACATTCGCAATGAGTCGGTTTATTTTGACTTTCTCGGAAAATTCTTATAGCACAATCCTTACAAAAAGCTTGTTTTTTATCTTTACTATAATGCAGTTGTGAAATTCTGAAATATTCTTAATTTCTTTACAAACGCAACATTTTTTCTCTTCTAACGTTAATTTTTCTATTTTTTCGTATAATTCTCTCTCATATTTACTACGGCAATCCTTACACATAGACCCTAATCCTTCTTTTTTATTCTTATTTTTATAAAAAGCTTCAAAATCTTTAAATTCTTGACACTGTGTACATTTCTTTTGAGACTCCATTTATATAGAAAAAATTACAGCTTTGACTTTCTCAATTCATATTCATAGAAATTTCCGGTTATTTCTTCATTATTTAAATCTTTTATACTATAAGTTACAGGATCTGTGTTATTAATTTGATAAATTACAAAGATTTCTCTTGACCAATTGTTCTTATATTTGTTCGAAAATGTTTGTTTTTTACTAACAATTCTTACATGATCATTGACTTTAAATTTAGTTTTCGTGTGAATTTCTGGTGGAACATACTTAAAAACCGACTCTAATAACTCTTTTTCTGCATCTTTATCTACGTCTTTAGGCTTCATTTTGATTGTGCTATGAACAGTATCGTTATATTTCTTTACGATTTCTTGAAGAATATCGATCCATTTAAAGTTTTTATTAATCTCAAAAAGAACCTTCATTCTTTCATTTTGAGTTCTGTTATATCTCTCTACAATACTTGATTTCTCTTCGTTTTCAGTATGATAAATCTTAATGTTGTATTTTCTCAAAACTTCGTTAAATTCTTTATTTTTAAACTCTAAACCCTTATCTGTATGAAGTAGATTTGGTGGTTTGTGATTGATCTTTATCGCGTCTTTTACTATATCTTCGAAGGCTTTTGAAACATCTTTACCGTTTTTTCTTTTGATAGCTCTTGACCAAGCATATTTTGAGAAAGTATCAATAACATTTAACATATACTTGAATCCATCATTTTGATCCGAATAGTTAGACATTATTACTAAATCTGCTGCCCATAAATCGTCAATTCCTAAAGTTATAATTTTTTCTCTTTTTAAACTTTTTTCGTACTGGTGCATGAATTTCTCTAGCTTCAATCTCTATTTCTTCTTTATTCTTCAATTCTTTCTTTACTTGTTTTTCATAAGGATTCTTTATAAATTTACTCTTATTTGTCTTACATTTTGAACATTTTGCTGCAATTCTATACAATCCGTTTTGAGTTTGAACAATCTTAGCATCGATATTTTTCGTTTTTTTCTTACACTTGTGACAATGTATTAAATCATCTTCCATTTATATATCAAAGTTTCCAAGTTTATTTAATTCATCTAAAATATCTGTTTTAATTTCGCCTTTATATCCATACGGTACTGTATCGATCTTATTTTCTAGGACAATTCTCTTATCATCTTTAACGTTCAGTGCTAACTTGTTTATAGTGACGGTGTACAACTCATGTTTGTAGCTTTTGATTACTGTCATCTCCCTAAATTCTTCTTTATCTTCGAACAAACATTTCTTCAAGTTTTCGATATTTATTGTTTTATTTACAACGCTTCTCTTAATCCCTTTGCATCTTACTGGATTTTTGTCTAGATATTTGTACGAGTACATTTTCGATATCAATCCACAAAATTCTTCTAAGATTTCGCCATTTAGCTCGTCTTTAAATTTTCCAATAACTTTCTTGTTTTTAGTAGCGAAACAGTCGTGATCTTTTGGAAAATCGCTTGTATCAAAGTCATCTATATTTTCTTTAATAATTTTGTAAGGATCACGTTTCAATTCTAGAAAATAACTGTCTGTATCCATGTAACACAGATTCAAATCTGGATCAAAACTCTTTAATTTTTCATAATAAAATTTATACATTAACAACTTTGACAAATCAAGTACTGAAAACCCTATGTAAATCGGCTTGTTAAATTTTACTTTCTGTTTGTACATGTGACTCGCTATACAGTTGTCGTCAAAGATAGTGAAGCTTTGAAGTTCGTTTTCTTGGCCTGTTTCATTGAAAATTCTTCATTTCCTAGTCTAATATCGCATCTATTTCGCACATTTTCCATACTTTTTCCAAAAACTGAGTTGTTCATCAGCTTATAAAAATCCTTCTCAAAGTCACTTGTAGCTTTGGTCCTCATATTAGTATTAAAATCAATGTACTCTTTCATAAAAGGCTTCTGATCGAATGCAATAACTCTATTCACATGTTTCAAAATCATACCTTGTTCCAAATAGAACTTCAAATTTCTCGAATGAACAACGTATTCATTTTTATCCAGTAGAGTTGTGCAAAGTTTGTTTTTAAAATGTTCTGGAGCAAGAGGTAAATCCTTGTGATGTTCGTGTAAATTCGTTGGATATCCAAGATCAACTTCGAGAATATAGCCATAATCTTCGTCGCCAGTGAGTTCCAAAATTGTTTCTTTCCATTCTGCAGTTGTGTAAGTTTTTGGATCCATCCACTTGATATCACTAAACGGCAGTTTTTGCATTAGGCCATACCCATAAAGGTTATTAGCATCAACGTATAACAAATAGTTTTCGGGCTTTGTCTTATCGAAATCTTTCAAATATTTGTTATTTGCTTTAACATATCGCTTAATACACTGAGAAATGCCCCCGCGAATGCTTTTTTCAATCATCAAATACATATTATAATCGTTAATTAGCTGAAGCTCAATTTTCGTTAATTTTAACATTGCGTCCCATGCGAGACTGGGAGCTGTTAGATAGTGTGCCGGATCGAGTTTATAACAATTAAGGCAAATGTTTCTGAAATTTTCGAATATATCAGCAAGCAATAAAACATCTTGAATGTTGTACAAATCAGAGTAATTCCCTAGATTTTTCTCTTTTAATTTGTTCCATACATTTAAGTAGTGTTGATAATCTTTCTCAGATATGCTCTCGTCTGTCAAAAGTGAATAGAAATCTTGAATTTTCAGCTCTTCTTTGTAATCAAGTTTTTCAATATTATCGATAAATTCATAGGGAAATATTCCTTTTCCAGACAATATTTTAAAAATCTCGTCGTCGTCATTTGGCTGTCTTTCTATAATTTCATTCAATCCATCCTGTATAAAATGATTTGTATGTTTGAAGTCTTCTTTCTTTAAATTTTTCGCTAATTTTTCAATAGATGAGGCCATAAATCTGAATGTATCTACAAACGAAAACTTTACAAACTTTCTTGGCTTATAATTGTCGAACTCATAGCCATATCCAGAATTTACTGAATAATTTATATATTTTTCTTCTGAGTTTGCGATCAAATCAACGTTTCCATATTTCTTAGCTAATTCTTTTATGTACAAATGTGTGTCATAGTTACTCATATTGTGACAGAAAACTGGAATGTTTTGTGGAAATTTCAAATTCAGATTGCAACATGCATGAGCTGCGCCTCGAAACTTGCCGGTTAAATGACAATGATCTCTTACTTTATTATAACTCTTATCTTTTCAACTATCAGGAGTAAAACCATACTGAACTGACCCAATATCATAAGCAGACCATTCACAGATATGACAAACGTTTGAATTTTGATATGAAATTTCTTCTTCTTCTGTCAATTTCATAGGCTTCGTATTCTTTGAATTATATTTTTTGGCTATGTACTTTGATAATTTATCGAGTTCTTCAAACAATTTTGTCGGGACGTTTTTCAAATCTTCTTCAGTTTTGGCACGATAACATATCGGTTTGTACATGCGATTGGTCACATTCGACACTAAATATAGAGTAAAACCATAAGGAATATGCTTCTGAATCTTGGTTGTAGTTGATCTTTCTGGATTGTTCTTACATGTCGGAATCTTTTCCAATATGCTCTCAAAGTCCATATAAATTACGTACGGATGGTTAAATTTCTTTTGATAATTAGTAAATTTAGTTGTTTGACCTGGAAATGGCATAATTGGCTTACAAACTTCATGATTTTTACAAATTTCTAAGTGATCTGTTAAATCTCCAGATTTGTAAAAATGGCTTAAACATCTTCTACACAAAAATTTTCTTTCTTTATGTTTAGACAACTGCGAAGAAACAAGCTTATTTAAATCGGTTATCAAAACATAATGAGATTTATCATCTTGTTTAACATACAATAAATCAATGTTTGTTTCAGCGTCATATTTTTCAGAAATTTGTAACGGAACAATGTTAATATTTTCATCAAAACTGTAGACATTGATAGACATTGTTGGATACTTATACTTGGAATTGTAGCTTCGTTTTTCAAATATTTGTATATCTTTCAGAGACATTGGATACTCAAAACCTGAAAATATTTCGTCATTCACAAATTTTTCGTATTGCTTTACACGTTCACAGTCTCTTTCTGGTTTTTCAATAGCACATCTTATTGAGTAAATAAAGCAAAAATCATCTCTATTTTTTATATTTATACAAGCTTTTTTATCTTTGATATTCTTTGGTAAATCGATGTATGATCCTGCATTCATCATTTCGTGTTTGTTAAGGCTCAAAACTAGTTGTTTACAACTTTTAAATGTCCATCCGGAACCTTTATTTGGATTATTCGTTTGTTCTCGATGTGTTAATTTATTAAATTGCTTAGTAATAAAGTCGTTTACGTCAAAGATTTCGTCTGCTTTGATAGTAAAATACATTGGACATGTTTGCGGTTCACCATTCACTAAAGTTCGTTCGTATTCACATTCCAAAGAGAGATAGCCCTTCATATTTTTAACATTTTCTTGAAATTTTTCTATTAAATCTTTAATTTCTGGGCGCATAATTGAAAGATATTTGTAAATTGACATAAAATTATCGCTCAAATTCGTTAAAATGTATTGCTTGAAAAGACCTTTCACAGAGGATAAAACTTCAACATCTATGATATTTTCAGGTTTTTCGTGAAGAGTTTTATCAATGTTTTCAATGATTTCAGACTTGGTTTTATCGTTAGTACCGATAGCCAACTTTTCAGCTATTGAATGAAGTTTTTCATCATTAAATAGGTCGAGATTTTTCTTTTCAACTTTGAAATTTCTCTTTAATTCACGTAATTTCTCAATATTAAACATGTTTTCGTGATCGGCAATTTTATTTTCTCTAGCCCATTGTCTTAAATAATTTAGTTCATTATCGTAAATTTGCTTGTTTTTTTCGTGACTTTTAGAATTATAATGGCGATCATAGTTTTTTCTTAAAATTTCTCTTTTGCAGAACGGACATGATATTTTTTCGCGCTCCATTTATATAGAAAAATTTATTTAACTAAATGGTGCTTGTAAACCAACGATTGCGCCTCTCACGGCGTGATATCACTAACGGATACGACGCGGGCGAAGCGATTATCGGGCCTCGTGTCAATTTCCTAAATTTTTACTTCTCGATTGGATGACTGAGAAATGGTTTTGCACTTTTTTGACTTTGAAAAGCCAGCTTCAATAATTGATTAAATTCATGTTATTCTCTTTCATTCCTTCTAATACTTCAAAAATATACTCTTTCGCCACTGAAAAATCTCGATTTCTTCCGTAATAATCTTTGTAATCATAGACAAAATATCCTAAATAGTTGTACAATAGAATGAAATTTTTTCTATTTATCTCTGTTGTAGAAATGTAAACATAAACATTTGTGCTGAAAAATTTATATCTCGGTAGACTTAGTTCCATAATCTCCATTTATAAAAAAATCTTTTTTTGTTTAAATGGAAGAGTACAATGCCAACTGTTACAAGTGTTATAATAGAGGAGAAATTATTGATAAAAAATATTTAGTTTGTAGAGATTGTAATTTAATTTTGTATGAAAGACCTAAACCTAAGAAATTTTGAAATAAACTAACACATTTGAATAATCTGCTTATGAAATTACAATACGGAGGTGAGAAACAAACAAAATTTGTTACAGAATTTAGAAAACAGAATAAAAATTTTTACTTATCTCTTGGAACCGTTGAAAAAATTATTTTCCTTTTCAAAGAATACATTAGGTTTGTAGGTATCGATACACACGTTTATTATGAAAAGATTTTACCTATAATCTTTCACTATTTGGATATTGAATTTGATTACGATTCCGTCCTGGGTATGACGTTAAACTGCCTCTTCCCACCTAACCATTTCCTAATTCCTACCAAATCCCCCTCCAGGGTCTTTTAAGTACCCGTCCTCTGACCGTTCCAGTGCATGGCTCGCTGGGAGTGCTTAAGCCGGCACTAGATGCCCTATCTGGTGTCGGTGAGAGCTGATGTGAGCTTGTCTCTGCCGAGGCGTAAGTCATGTACTGGTTCAGAAGCCAGCCACTTCGGTCCTTGGTCAGGAAGTGTTCAGTAGGCAGGGGTGTCGGAGCCCCTGTTGCCACGTGCGAGTCCAAGTTGTGCGCGTATTCCCGACTTGGTAATCGATGGAAACCGGGCCTCGGGGAACTGAGGTAGGGTTGTCCCCCAAGCTACGGTCTGTGGGACACCCGAGGGCATGCCCGCTCCCGGTGAATCGGCCCGCACTACTAAACACGATGCGCTGGTGACCTTATCTATGGATATTACAACCACACCACCCTTAGGGCAAGAATTTGGAGAAAGAGATCCTAATGATCCAGAGAAAAAGCGACAGTTGTCAGATTCTGAAAATGAATCATATATAAAACAAAGGAAAGTGGAAGAAAAAGTAAGAGCTGAAAATATGAACGTTCCAACTCCACTATATCTAATCGTTAGTCACAAGGATGAGGGCAAAACTCTAACGAAGGTTAGTCCTTTCCTTATTAACAAAGCTTTTGTTTCCTCAGGCGGTCAACCTAAAGCTGTGAGCAAATTAAGGAATGGAACTATCTTGGTGGAGGCTGCGAACCACATCCAAGCCAAAAAATTCCTTCAGATGACGAGTTTTTTCGATCAGGTGGAAGTCGTCGTTCAACCGCACTCCTCACTGAACACCTCCAAGGGGATCGTCTTCTGCCGTGACCTGATGGAGTGTAGTGAGGAAGAAATCAAGGACGAGCTACAATGCGAAATGGTAACCGATGTGGTCAGGATGCTTCGGACGGAGAATGGGAGAAAGGTCCCTACTCCTGGTCTAATCCTGACCTTTGCATTTCCCCAACCGCCAAAAACTATTAAGGCTGGATATTTATCCCTGACTGTACGGCCTTACTTCAAAAATCCGCAACGGTGTTTCCGTTGCCAGAGATTCGGGCACTCTACTAAGACGTGCTCGGGCCCTGAGACATGTTCCCGTTGCGGCGATGAAGGCCACCAAGAAGACGGATGCAAGAACGACGTCAGATGCGTGAACTGCAAGGGTAAACACGCGGCGACCTCTAAGGAATGCAGAGTTTACTTAGAGGAAAAGGAAGTTTTGAAGATTGTTACTCTAGACAAACTTTCCTTCAATGAAGCCCGCAAAGAGTATAGGAGAAGAATCGCTCCAACCCCTAAAAAGGGAGTCTCGTACTCCGAAGCTGCTTCAGCCCCAGTCCAATCCACACAGTGCCCGTCATGTACCGCCTTGGAGGTTATGGTACTCAACTTAACAGAGCAGGTTGCTGCTTTGGTTAAGCAGCTTGCAGCCGGTACCGGACAACATCCGTTGGCATCCAGTAATCCTTCCCAAGCAGTCCACACGCCCCATATTAAGTCCAACACACAAACTCAAGCTCGCCCAACAGCTACTTCTACTTTCAGAGACAAGGTTCAACAAAATAAGAAACCCGCCTTGTCTTTGGAAGAGAGGAAAAAACTCGCCGACAAATTAAAAAATAACATACAAACAAAATCAGAAACTAGATCTAAATTCCTAGTAAAAAAGACTAATCCATCCTCGTCCAGATCCTCACAATTATCGCTTGATGATGATATGGTTGAGGACCCTTTGGAGATGCAGACGGAGTTCCAAACTGTTCATGGTAACTTCCGTCCTGTGTCTAAGCAAAGAAAAAAAATTACGATGAATTAGCACAAAATAAAATATATAGTATTAATATATGCTGTTACAATGGAATATTAATGGTTTGAGAAGCCACTTTGAAGACTTAAAATTACTTATAAATACAAGAAAACCTAAATTTATTTGCCTACAAGAGACAAAATTGTCTCCTCATACTCGATTCAAACAAAATGGTTATGACATCTTTCGCTTAGATCATCACCAACAAATTGCCTGTGGAGGTGTGGCTATTCTAGCAGATTCTTCTGTTAATGCTAGAGCCTTGAACATCGTCACAAACCTCCAGGCAGTAGCAGTTTCAATCGACGTTCCTTTTAAATTAACCATCTGCTCCATATATATTCCACCTTCCCCTTTTGATTTATCTCTTGATGATCTACGTGACCTGTACAGCCAACTCCCTTCTCCTTTCTTGATGGTTGGTGATTTCAATGCACACCATCGCTCTTGGGGTTCCAGCCATTCTGATCGGAGGGGTAACATGGTTGCGGGATTGTGGGATGAAGTGACAGCGGTCGTTCTCAATGACGAGTCGGCCACTTACATGTGCCCTAGGACTGGCATATGGTCGGCAATCGACCTGTCAATCTGCAGTCCGGTCGTGGCAACTCGAGTGCATTGGTCCGTACTTCCCGACCTGTCAGGGAGTGACCATGCGCCCATTGCCGTGGCTTTTCAATCCTTTCCGTCTTCGACAGGCAGGTGTCCCAGGTGGAAAATTAAGAGGGCTGACTGGAACGAGTACAAAAAGAACATGGTTTCTCAAACTAGTAATATCGAACTAAACGACATAAATACAGCCACTGAATTATTTACATGTAATATTATAACATCCGCAGAGCGGAGCATTCCAAAATCCTCAGGTTCACCAAACAAACGCCAGGTTTCTTGGTGGTCTGAAGAATGTTCGGCGGCTCTAAAGGAACGTCGAAAATGTTTAAGACAGTTCAACAGATCACAGAATGAAGAAAATTTAAGTAGGTACAGAAGAGCACGGGCAAAAGCAAGACAGGTTTTTAGACAGAGACGGCGGCAGTCCTGGTTGGACTACACAGATCTAATAAAACGAACAACTCCTGCATCTGATGTTTGGAGGAAGCTTCGATCTGTTTGCTGCAAGACCCCCCCACCTTCTCTTATTGCTCTGAAAAATGGTACCGATGTGGTAACTGATCCCTTGACAGTTTCCAATTTACTCGGCTCACATTTTGCGGAAATTTCAAAAACGTCATCTTACAATAGGGAGTTTCAAAATTTCAAAACAAAGACAGAAAGACATCCTCTAAATTTAAATATCAATAACAACTCTCCTTTAAACCTTCCCTTTACCATTGATGAACTTGATTCATCACTAAAGGCGACATCAAATTCTGCTCCAGGTCCCGATAACATACATTATGCCATGTTGCGGAACCTGACGGAGGATGGAAAACAAGATCTTCTGAAATTATATAATAGAATATATTTAGAAAACACATTCCCTAATTCTTGGCGTCGCTCACACATTATCGCTCTCCAAAAACCCGGCCAAGATAGAACTTCTCCAGGAGCCTATAGACCAATTTCGCTTACTAGCAGTCTCTGCAAAGTATTCGAAAGGATGGTCAACAGACGTCTTGTTTGGTTTCTGGAGAAAAATAATCTTCTTTCACCCTCCCAGTGCGGATTCCGACAAGGCCGGTCTACTAGTGACCATCTACTTGCCTTGGAATCGGCAATCCTGAATTCCTTTATTGAAAGAAAACAGTTGATCGCGGTATTCTTCGACATTTCCAAGGCTTATGACAAAGCTTGGAGAAGGGGGATATTAAATGCTTTAATATCTTGGGGTGTAGGGGGCCACATGGTTTCTTTCATACAGGGCTTCTTGTCGGAAAGAACCATACAGGTCAAACTTGGGAACACCATTTCCGATTCCTTCACGCTGGAAAATGGTATTCCACAAGGTAGCGTTCTAAGTTGTACTCTGTTTGCCATTGCAATCAATAACATATCGTCCTGCGTTACCCCTCCTGTGCGCTGTTCTTTGTTTGTAGATGATTTCTCTATTTACATCTCTACAAAGAAGCTAGCGGTGGGGGAGAGAGCTTTACAGCTTACCATCAACAGGCTTGAGCAGTGGTGCGGAGTTACAGGTTTTTCTTTTTCGCCACCTAAAACAAAAGCCATCGTTTTCTCCAGAATGCGTACCGTTGAGCAGCCAACGCTCTCTTTGCTGGGTCAGAGAATTACTACTTGTGACAATATCAAATTCCTGGGTCTCACATTTGATACCCGGCTAACTTGGGTGCCTCACCTGAAAGACCTAAAAGATCGATGCGTGAAGCGCTTGAACATACTGAGAGCTTTAAGCGGAACAAAATGGGGGGCTGACAGGACATGCATGCTCAGGTTCTACAAAGCCACCATCCGTTCCTGTATAGATTATGGATGTCAAGCATATGGGTCCGCAAGACCCAGTGCTCTCAAAATGCTTGACCCAGTCCATAATTCTGCTTTAAGACTGGCCACTGGAGCTTTTCGATCTTCTCCTATTAATAGTCTTCTCGCAGAAACGGGAGAACCCCCTCTTTCGCATAGACGACAACAACTGTCCCTAAACTATGTTCACGCTCTTTCAGGGAAGCCAGAAAACCCTGCGTTTGAACCGGTCCTGCGAAATCCACTCTATAATTCTTTCCTAGCGAGACCAAATCTTCCTTCACCCTTAGGGCGCTCCTACACTGGAGCCGGTCCGCTCAGTCAGGTACGAACCAACCCGGTTCCGATCAGACAGATCAGATTTGACCCTCCTACACTGCAGCCGGTATTTCAACCCGACAGAGGCAGAGAGATGAGAAACTCAGTACTCTGTCAGCTCTCAAGAAGTGCGGATCGTGGCTTTAACACTTTGAAGTTTGTTTAAGTTTTGTTGTTGATTATTGTTTGAATTTTACAATGGACGAGGATTTAGCGGATTTTTTGTTGTTAGACAGGAATTTATTATTAAATTCAAACACGAGACAGTTTTGGGTACATGAGTTTAATGAAGATCACACCCAAAGTGAGTTTTTATGTGACCTGTTTACCCTTACGTGATCATGCTGACAAATTCAAGAAATACTATCGAATGACTGTTGAAACATATGACTACATACTGTCCCACATCAAGGGAGATTTACAGAAATGGTCCAACTTTAGAACTTGTATAGAACCTGCCGAAAAGCTATCGATTCTCTTGAGGTAAGTAAATAAACATAGTATTCAGGATTGAAAAACATTTTTATTTTATCAAAATATAATTGTAAAATAATGTAAAATAAATATAACCCATGGAATCTAATGACTCTTAATGTTATTTGTATAACTAAGATTATAATGTATAATCTTAATGTTAATCTATTACAATACAATTTGAGCGCATGTATCAAATATTGGTCTAACGTGAAGAGAATTATAATAATTAAATCTAATTGTAAAAATGTATGTAATAAATGAGAATAAAAGTTGTTTACACCTATCAACAGGGTATATAATGTAAATACTAGCTAACAAACGGTCAAACATTTTTAAGCAAAAGCTTAAACAATACTTATGTAAAAAAGAGAACTAATCATTAATGTTTTCATCTGTTAATGTTTGTACTTAGAGATTTCTCGAAGGTATTGGTGTAGGGAGGCGTCTGTATTTGGTCATTAGGGGTAGGCCAGGTTTCAGTATGTGGTGTAGTAGGCCTTGAAGTTGATGCATAGGGATTATTTAAGTTGTATCCTCCAAAATTCCCTGATTGTGGACTAGAAAGAGGAGTATTTACGGATTGGTATGGCCTGTTGCATCTTTCTTCTGCTTCGAGCTCAAGCGATGACGCTATTGAAGATTGAAGCTTTCAATTTCATTTTTCGAAGGTATGGTAGCTTCTTCAGTGCAGGCAGCAAACTTTTAAAAAACGATAAGTCTTCATCCTCTTCCTCCATTGAGCTGGATTTTTGAGACAGCAAACCGAGCTTCCAGTAGCTGGACTTTCCTTTTTTCCAAATTATTAGAGCCTCGTTTTGTATTGTCGATCCTCGCTTTCTCTTTTGCCGAGGACGCTGAAACTCGTTGTTCACTGGAGTAGGACTAGGTGTGGACGTGTTATCGGATCGTTGAGCTCGTTCTACATTTGGTGACTCATCAGGTTCGTCGATATTAGAGTAGACGTCTCATCATGTTCTGTTAAAATCGGCATAATCCTCAGATTCTAGAAGAGTGTTGACAGGCGTATCAGAGACAGGGAGATTTCCAGTTGTCACTCGTGGCTTCATTACAGGCAATAAGAAAGTTAAAGATTCAAAGTAGGTCCATGTTGGTTTTGCTCCGGAACCAGATTTGTTTTCTTTTACTTTCTTCCTGAACGTATCTCTCAAGTGCTCCCACGTCTTCCGTGCTTCGTCTCCTGAAATAAAAATTTCCAGTTTGAAACTATAACTTAGACCAGCAATGCAATAAAAAAATACAATCTATCTGGCACAGTTAGTAGCGTATTCCTTGTAAAGTTATATTTTAATACAATCACAAACTTATATAAAAAAATTAGCAGATAGTAGGTCTTTAGTTTTGAAAAATAGGTTTTAAAACAAGTGAAGTTAATATTTATTCCTAATTTTAATCGATTTTTTGAGGTTGTATTATTGTTTCAGGTATCTATCAACAGGCATGTCCTTTGAAGCATTGAGCGAAACATTTCGCATGAGCAACTACACCGTCGGAAAAATAGTCGAGGAAGTTTGTGAATTGCATGTGGGAACAGCTTGCCCCAGTCCACTTACCAGTGCCTAATAAAACAAAGATTTCTTGAAATTGCAGCAGAATTTAAGGAGAAATGGAACTTTCCCAACTGTGTAGGTTGTATAGACGGAAAACACGTGAGAATAAAATCTCCTGGGAAAAGCGGTACAATGTTTTTGAACTATAAGAAATTTTTTTCAGTTAACCTTCATGCAGTAGCCGACGCCAAGTGTAAATTCATATTCATAGATGTTGGAGCGTACGGAAAGCAAAGCGACGGGGGAGTTTTTTCGAAGCATCACCAATATCCAAGTTTTTTGAAAATTTTCTCAGAACATTTGCCTGCTCCCTCACCGATAGATACCAGCATGAAACACTCATTCCATATGTTCTGGTAGGCGAACGATGCCTATCCATTAAAATCATACATAATGAAGCCATTCGGCCAACGAAATTTGAGTGAAGAAGAGCGCATATTTTAATTATCGATTGTCAAGGTGCAGACGTTGTGTCGAGTGTGCATTTGGCATTTTTAACTTCAAAATGGAAATTGCTCAGCAAACCCATCGAAACAGAAGTAGGAAAGGCTGAGAAAATCATCAAATGTATGTGTCTTCTACAAAACATCATTATTGACAGAGATAATATTACCGTCAATCCAGGAGTTCTAGAAAAAAGGGTCTACAGGAATACGTACAACATCACCAAAGGCCTAATCTAGGTACTACTCGACGGTATAATAGAGCAACTACCGCTGCGAAGGATGTCAGAAATTTTTACAAAGAGTACTTCAATGGCCTAGGAAGTGTTCCGTGGCAAGATGAGATGGTCTTCAATGTTAACAAGTAAACATTAGTAGGCTTACTGAAAAAAAAGTTTAAAAAATAATTATGTTTGACAAACATTTGCTTCCAAGAACTGTTTTAAAACCATTATTACATATTTTTAGATATTGATTTGTAGTTTTTTTATACATATTTAAATCGATTATAACAATTAAATTCAATGTTGTATTACAATGTTTCCTTTATTTATTTTGATCATTCTGACATTACTCCATCAACATATACTGCAGTGGTATATACACCATCCAGGCCCACCTTCGTGGATCCACAAATCACGCTGGGCACCCCTACCCCCCATTTGTCCCTACATACAATGTACAGCACTGCTAAGGTAAGATCTTTATAATAATGCAAATTTTTCTTGTTTGAAATTTTAGAAAATATACCAAAAAATCCTAATAGGTTTAAGAGAACGAATTCCGGAATTTTGTGAAGTTAACCAAATAACTGCGTTACCTTGTTTTTAAGGTATTTTAAACTGAAATGACAAGTTTGTCTACAGGATGTCACAAAAGAACTTGATAAGCTTTTTTGCTCAAGAGCTCAAAGCTCAAGTTTTGCAATTTGAGAGCAATAATTATAACTTGTTACGTAGGTAAACGATAAAACGAAAATGTATGAGAACTGTACAGTACTTACCTTGGACATTCAGTTCCTTGGCTACTTCTTCCCATAACTTTGATCGGAAGTCCCGATTGTGATAAAACTTATCCCTTTGGTCCCATAATGTCGCTTTATCGCGCACTAACGAAATCAGTTTTCCTCTGTCTACCATTGCACAATATCTATTCTAAAACTTGACTACAAATTAAATAAACAGGAATGACACGGTCCTACATCGACTCTCGACTGGCCCGACGACTCCGACACGGACGAAAAAAAACAAACAGGTTTGGTTCTCGGCCGATCCGTCCTTTAGCATCGCCCGACGCGTCCGTTTTACCGGGACGGCCCGCCGGTGCCAGTGTAGGAGGGTACACTGCGCGTCTTGTGTTTGTTTACTTCAGACGCGAGCCGACCGAGCCGACCGTCAAATCGGGAGAAAAAACGGGTCCAGTGTAGGAGCGCCCTTAGGCGTTAGGGCCAAATCCTACGCTTATGAAATAGGCCTAAATGATTACCAGTTTAAATTCGTTCATCAATGTGATATCCCACCCTGGAGCGTCTCAATGCCAAAAATTATTTTAAATCTCTCTAAGTTTAAAAAAGTTTCCACTCCAGAAACAGTCTACCAACAAGAATTCCGTCAAATACTAGGCAGCCTCGCACCTTGCGATGTTGTCTATACTGACGGGTCAAAGGAACGTTGTAGAACTGGATGTGCTTTCGTCACTGGGGTTAGACGATACGGGTTTCGTCTCCCCAACGACTCTTCCATTTTCACGGCCGAATTAACAGCCATCCAAAAGGCCCTAAATATAACGTTTCCTATGACTAAAAAATTGGTTATCTGCAGCGACTCCCTTAGTGGTATACAAGCCATCAGCGACATGTTTTCAAAACACATCATCATCCGCGAAATATGGCACTCTTTGTCGTCCCTTCAGTCCAAAGGTGTTGCTGTCTTTCTTGTCTGGGTACCTGGCCACATTGGAATATCCGGAAACGAGCTGGCAGATAGAGGAGCCAAAGAAGCATTGGAACTCCAGCCTTACACCGCACGGATAATTTCCTCCGACATTATTCCGGTAGTGAAGGGCAAACTGAAAGCCAAATGGAATACCGAGTGGCAGGCAGTCGTTAACAACAAGTTACGTCGTATTAAAGACTGCGTTGGACTCTGGGAGACAGCGAACCGCCCGAGTCGTCGTGAGGAGGTTGTGTTGTGTCGCCTGCGGCTAGGCCATACGCTTCTCACACATGGCTTCCTCATGAGTAGAGATGATCCTCCGGTCTGCGACACATGTGACACTGTTATTACAGTTGAACATATGCTTGTTGACTGCCCTCGCTACTCGGTACATAGGCGCAACTCGAATCTGCCAGCTTCGTTGAACGATATTCTCTGCGACGACGAGACGGCAACTCAAACACTTTTATGTTTTCTGAAAGCAACGTCGCTGATGAACAAAATATAGTATTGTGTTAAGTTTATCTATTCCGATTATCGGTTGTTGTTAATATTTATTAATTTATTATTTAATTTTTATTTATTATTATTATGACAGCTGCCAAATTAGCCCCTTTACAGCTACCTTGGTGGCAGTAAAATTTGTTAAGTTTTTATAGTTTATTTAATTAATGTTATGTACCTTGTACTTATTTTGTTCTATTTATATTTTTAGCCCCTATATGGGTTAAGACCTCTTTACAGTCTTTCCCTTGTTACATGTATTGTTATCTAGTTCTAAGGTTATTTTAAATTATTTACTCAACTACTTGCTTTCATTCCTATTTATATTTTTTTCTTATAGAATGTAATCTATGTTTGCCTAATTGACACCACCAAATACGAGTAGGTGCCAATTTGCTCTTGAGGGCGATGATAACCGCTGCGTTTTTCGCCCCTTATAAAAAAAAAAAAAAAAAAAAAAAAAAAAAAAAAAAATGATTACGATTTTAAGCCTGAAATCTTTGATGATTTTATAGTACATTTGGAGAAATTAAACGAAGAACCTCGTGAAAAGAATGCGGTTTTACTCACATTCTCCCCGACTTCTCGAGTGATTGTTAGCAAATTTCATTTTTTCCGTCTTTAAATTTTTTCTATTTAAATGGAGTTCTTGAAAGAGTTAAATGATATTGGAGAATGTAAGTTTAAAGAGTATAAGAAGTTAAATGAATTGGAAGAAAGGAAGAAACATAGAATCTTGAATTTGGAGAAAATGAAAGATAAATTCGAGTTTACAATAATTGCCGAGTTGGAAGATTGTAAAGTACACTTGCCGAACAGATTTTTGACTGTTTTGGATGAAAAAAAGATTAAAGAATTAAACAATAATGAAAAATTACACTTGATTGTTACTGGAAAGAAGACTATAAAAGATAAAGAAATTATAACAATTAACTTTGTAGAATAAAGTCTTTTCAGTTGTGCTCTAAAACTTGCAGTCCCTCCCCACGTCATAGTACTGTTTTGATAACCATAGTTGGTGTCTTTCTTCATAGGAATCACATGGAATATTATCTACAGTAATACCTTTTGTTTCACACAAAATGTGGCTATATTCTATAAGAAAAATTCTATAATGCTCTTTAATGAATTGTGTTGATAAATCTTGATACTTACAAAAATTCCTAAGAAATTCATCAATTAAGTCTTGATTATCTTGAAAGGACGTATAATATGGGAAAAATTTCATAAAAAAACGATGAAAACTCTCTGTTTGTTTATTTTTTACTTTCTTTTCAATATCTTTCGTAATTATATTAAATATATAATCCCTTATTTTTTTCGTTTTTTGTGTGTACACGTGTGCAGTTTTCGTTCTTTCTGCAAAAGACTCTACAAGTTCTTTTAATTCTGTTTCATTTAAGGAAAGTATCGAAGACGGTATCAACTGTTGTTGAAAATAAACCGGCAATTCACTGAATTCATCTTTGTTGCACTGTTTTAATGCTAGAAATTGTAGAGACTTTGGTGAGTTCATGTTGTTTGGTGACTATTTAGTAGAAAAGTTTTTTATTAAAGTATGTTTTTAGTAAAAATGTTTTAAATTGATTAAATTTTATTAAGATTTCGAAGATTTTTCCTTTATTCGTAGCAGATTTGACAACATTTTACAAATCAGATTAGTTTCCAACAGCTTAAGAAAGTAGAAGCAAACAGCTATAGATTTGGTTAATTTTTCATTCCTCAGAGTAGATAGTAATGTGCCGATCCTGGATCGCTTTTGGAGACGAACGACTGTAGATTCGGTTAATTTTTCATTGAGATTTGCTGTGTTATTTCTCAGCTTCCTTTATGGTACATTGAACAGTATTTTACATTGCTTTTCGGTCGGCTCCGAAAGTGCGCCAGGAACCCCATATTATTATCTACTTATATATATGCTAGTTTCTGACTTGTAAAGTGTAGTAAATAACTCAAAAGAAATAGTTAATTCAGATTCAGTAATTGATTACACCTATATTAATGTCCTTACCAATTTTGTAGCTATAAATGTGTAAGACACGGCAAACCACGTGCATGCTCCTACAGACATTCACACACTGAACAGTAGATTGCTGCAAACAGTAAAGTGAATGCCCATGACATCTAGCGGATGAACTATGGAACTAATACACACAATTTCCATGTAGGTAGCGCTAGTGTTGCGATTTGTACGAAGCAAAATATGTCAGTTACAAAATTGTAACACCGTGCATCAAGGGGCTTTGAAATTGTGTTACATATTTGTAACACGGTGCTTGAAAGAGTTAAAAAGATCCCGATAATGTTGTAAATTCAGATTACTACTGAATAGTGTACATGGAAAATGGTCAAAGAGAGGAATGGAATTACAAATGTTAACAAAATCACATATTGTACTTTGGGTCCTGACAATTAAGATAGTTAATATTGAACAATGCTTCAAAGTTAATATTTATTTGTAAACAGTACCTGAAACTGACCAGCAGTATCAAATGAATTTCTGAAGTAAGCAGTATCACTTTATGGCATAATTTTAGTTTATAAAGATAAAAGGTCTAACATTGTTTACGTTATAAAGATCCTGATAATGTTGTAAATTCAGATTACTACTGAATAGTGTACAAAGAAATGTTCAAAGAGAGGAATGGATCTTCGTCTCCTACCACCACGATAAACATCCCCACTTACACGCCCTCCACATCTGCAGATGGTCGAAGTCCACGTGTACGTCCTGTGACGTTACTGCTAGTGCTATCAAAGTGGTGAACATGAGTGACACTGAGGATGAAATGCAAAAGCCAACGTCATCACAACTAACCAAAAAACGAAAACGACATGGTAGATTAAGTGATGCATCCAAGAAACTGAGAGATCAGAGTTATATTACTGGTGAGGATTGTAGATGTACTGTATACTATTTCGGTGTTTTGAGAACATTAAAAGAGACAACATGATGACGGAAATCCTTGTTTGTGCTAAAGCTTTTATATCCTTACACCGTTTAACAAGACGTAGACTGGCTATGATTCAACCATCAATGAAAAAAATGGTCGCTTGCCAAAAGACAATAGAGGTTGTCATAAAAACCGCCCTTGGAGGCATAGTGAAGAAAAGATCAATGCTATACATGACCACATAGGCTCTACCCTCTCCCGGTCACAAGCCATGAATCGCCACGTACTGTTCCGAGCCACTGCAGGTCAAACGCCACGATCTACATTACCTGCCTCCCATCGGCATTAATTTGAACTATTACAGGTTCTAGCCTATAAGGAGTCCTACTTCTTACTATTGACACCATTACAACGAATTATTATCTGTTATTTTGGCAGTAATTGAGTGGTAAATATGGCTGATTTTAGGTGTTCGCTTCGCAACAGTGAGATTGATCGGGAGGTGTGCAGTAATAGTGATGTTAGTGATGCATCATGTGTTGGTGATTTGAATGATGTTGATGATAATATAATACTGACTGAACAAAGTGATTCGGAGAATGCTTGTGAGTCAAACGATGTTGCTGACCTTGAGCCTGGCGAACCGACGACTAGTTGTCGCCGACAAACATGCGGCCGTGTGCCCCCTCCCTGGTCTCGCACAATAACTTACACAAACCAAATTTATTTTACAGTGATTTGGGCCATCTCACACTTTGCCTGTTGGTTCTGATGTCGTAGAATATTTTATTTGTTGTTGGGAGGTGATGCCTTTTTTGACAACATAGTCGAGTGTACGAATACGTATGCTGCTAAAAAACAAGATGCTGTAATCAAACTTGACCCACATTGGGCCCCGGTTTCTAGAGATGAAATCAAAGTTTTTATAGGAATAGAATTTTTTATGGGCTAATATGATCTACCAAACGTTGATGAATATTTCATTGGTGATTTTGTAAAATGTCCTATAGTTCAGCAATGTATGACCTTGCGCCGGTACAAGAAAATAAACCAGTATTTTCATGTAAGTGATCCAGCACACATTCAGACTCCCAGGAGTAACAACTATAATATTTTGTATAAGGCTAGACCAGTTTTAAAATTAATTGATGACTTCAGACAATACTTCAAACCAGGCCGTGATATATCTGTAGATGAGGCCATGATTGGTTTCAAGGGTCGGTTTTGTCTAAAGCAGTACATGCCGAAAAAGCCGACTAAATGGGGCATAAAAAAAAAACAATACACTTTTATTGGGAGAACAAGTTATGATGGATGTGGTTAAACCATTTATTGGTAAAAACCATCATGTCTACTTTGATAACTTTTTTTCATCTTTTAATTTAGCAAATATGCTGTTAGAAAAAGACACTTATTCATGTGGGACAGTCAGAATATACTGATTTGGATGGCCTACAGAGCTAAAAAAACCTAAATCGTTGAAGCTAAAAAGGTGGTAGTGTGTTTAGGCAGAGTGGCCAGGTTATTGCGACTGTTTGGCAAGATAACAGAGAAGTTTTATTTCTTTCAACTAATTCCAATCCTGAGACAACTCTAGAAATAAATAGAAAAACAGGAAAGGGCAGTGAAATTGTCCTGAGGTAGTAAATAAATACACAAAAATATGGGTAGAGTAGATAAATCAGACCGGTATCGCAGTTACTACGGTGTTGGTAGGCCATCAAAGAAATTGTGGAAATATTTCCACTTTGTTATAAATACCACTATTGTAAATTCTTTTATTATTTATAAATTATCTAACTTACCTGCAGAAAACAAACATGGTCAAACACACCTGGATTTTCGCAGAAAGCTTGTTGAGCAACTCATTGGCAACTACACATCGCGGATGCGGTTAGGAAGAAAGCGGAGTTTACCGATAGGTGTAGTGTCACCAAAAACCCCTCATGTTTTGGAGAAACAGTCACGTGCAACAATTTGTGTGGTTTGTCGTGATAACAAAAAGAAAACTAATTCTGGCAGACCAATCAGAAGCTATTGGAATTGAAAGCAGTGCGACATTACATTCTGTAAACATCCCTGTTTCCTCACGTACCATCAAAATAAAGGAGTCGAGATTTCTCAATGACTGGTAAGTAATTTATTTATTACTAAACATATTTTAGTCTTATCCATACATCTATCTAATAATTAAAATACAGAATAGATGCAAGCAATATAAGCCGCTGAGCGCTCACCGTAACGCGCCGCCGCGAATTAATAGGTCTCGTTCTGCCGTGAGCGCCTGAAATTAATGTTATCGGGAGAGGGTTAAAAGAAATAGAAAGTCATTATAGTAAATAAAAAACTAACAAAATATATCTCCAAGAAGATTTGTCTATTTCCAAACTCTATGAAATGTATGCTGAGAAATACCCACATTTAAAAGTCTCTCTCGAAACTTACAGAAAAATATTTAATGAAGAGTACAATATTTCTTTCGGCTATCCACGAACAAATACATGTTCCACATGTGACAAAATAAAAGCTCAGCTAGATGTTTTGAAAAAAGAGCTTTCTGAATCATCTGTTCAGGAAAAGTCATCGATTGAAGACAACATAAAACACTCACTACTGAAATTCAAGTTCATAAAATGAAATCTACAACGTTATTTACACGGAAACGAGAATCCAGAAAAGAAAGTGGAAAGTATTTGCATGGATTTTCAGAAAAATCTTCCGGTGCCAAATATACGTACGAATGATGTATACCATAAAAGTCAACTATCGTTTTATAGTTTTAATATAGCCTACACCAATTATCTGACAGTCAATTCTTTTTATGCCTATTCAGAAGTCGTTGGTTGTAAATGAGCTAATGAAGTAATACGTTTTTTAAACCATTATATTACTGTAAAATTAGATGAAAAAGGGAACTTGCAATTTTCTGCGACTCATCTTCTGGGCAGAACAATAATTACCCGATCATTTTATACCTTCACTATAAAGTTTACATTGTTGAAAGATCAGACAGAGTTAAGGTAAATTACCCTATGAGAGGTCATAGTTACATGGAGTGTGACAAAAACATGAAGACCAAAACTGTTGTTTAACCCTTTGCGATCGGATGCAGTATGTAATAGTATGTCCTCTACGATCGCGTGGCCAGTGTGACGGGCCACAGCCATCTGCGCATCAAGTCGTATTAGTTTTCACTTGAGTTGTCCCCGTCGCTCGGATGGCCAGTGAGACTGGCCAACATAGAATTCCTTCAACGGTCGGATGGCCAGTGCCACTGACCAAGAAATACATTCCGCATTTAGAAATACTTTATCAGCGTTAAGATGGCTATAAAGTGCTGAAACCTATCGAGTAAACATTGAACTAAATGAAACATCTGTTTCATTACATTTAACCATCTTGGATTTGAGGAATACTAGAAATAAACAGGTATTTGTCCGGTACCATTTGACAGTGGGAGCATTTCAGATTTGTTGAAGTGTCGTAAATATTGTGATTAACCTAGTTTACTTGTTATTGTGTTAGATATCGTGCAGTAATAATATTTAGATAAATGCAATTTATTAACAGTTGTCAATATGGATAAACCTTTAGTCCCTGACGATTTTGAAGAGATACTGTTTAATGAAAATAGTGATGTTGACTCAAATCATGACAGTGATGTACAGTCTAATTTCAGTGGTGATTTTGATAACTATGTAACTGTTGAAGAACTATTTGAAGAAGATTCAGATTATATTGAACATAATGATGAAGTAGACCAGACAGACAATGCAAATATAGTAGGCCTAGATGAGACAGACAATGGAAATATAGTAGGCCTAGACGTGGCTAGAGAATGGAAAGAATGGTCTGAAGGTGATGGAAACTTTTACAAATTTATTTGGACACAGGTTAGTGGTTTTCAACTTGCAGGTAATGAGAAACCTTCAACCCCTTTAGAGTTTTTTCAGCTTTTCTTTACTGATAGCCTATTGATAGAAATCGTAAAAGAAACAAACAGATATGCTATTGAAAAAATTCAGAAAAACACACCTTTACAAAAGAAATCAGTATGGTGGTCATGGGTAGAACTAACACTTTCAGAATTGAAAGCTTTCCTTGGAGTTATTATAAATATGGGAATGAACGGCAAACCAGAAATGGCTGACTACTTTTCCACAAATTGGGTAGACTACCAACCATTTTTTAAGGATGTTTTAAGTAAGGAAAGATTCTTACAAATATTCTGGAATTTGCACATATGCCCACCTCCTTCTGGTCCTGTCGCTGGGACATTGACTCGTTCCGGTAAGGTAAGAAATGTTTCTGCGTATCTGGATAAAAAGTTCAGAGAATATTATGTCCCACAAAAAGAAGTCAGTGTTGATGAAAGCACCATAGGCTTCAAAGGACGTATAGTCTTTAAAGTCTACAATAAAGACAAGCCGATTAAATGGGGGATTAAGGTGTTTGTGTTGTCTGAGTCCTCAACTGGATATATCTGCGCTATTGAGCCATACTTTGGTAAAACAACAACTGACCGCTTGAATAGGCCAGATTTAGGAGTTACAAGCCGCATTGTCCTACATCTTGTAGCTAAGCTTAAGGAATCTTATGGCAACATTGAGGGCCTCCACGTCTTCACTGACAGGTGGTATACAAATATGGATCTGGCAGCAGAACTTCTAGAGTGGAATGTTTATCTAACAAGTACTGTAATGTTAAACAGAAATGGCCTACCCGCAATTGTGAAACCACAAAGAAAAAATGCCAAAAAAACAGACTCAAAAGCTTAAACTGAAACAAGGGGACATAAAAACCTTCAGGAAAGATGAAAAGTTTTCTCTGTTACTGTGGAAAGACAAAAAGGTAGTGTCAATGCTAAGTACACTGTATGGTGATAACACTACCGTGGCAGTTAGGCGACAGCAAAAAGATAACGTAGTACAAGAGGTGAAAAAACCGACTGTAGTTTGCAATTATAACAAGTACATGGGGGGAGTTGATCTTGCGGACCACTACATATCATCATACTCTTTTACCAGGAAGTCGATCAAGTGGTGGAGGAAAGTTTTCTTCTGGTTGTTGGAAACCGCCATCGTCAACTCACTTGTACTTTACAATGCCAATCAAGACCAACAACATCAAGTTAGACAGAGAAGTTACAGAAAAATGTTGATCACAGAATTAGTCGGGGAAGTGCGGAATATGAAGAAAAGAGGAAGACCGTCTAACAGTGTAGATGATGAAAGACTTAACGGAAAATTACATTTACCCTATCCTCTACAGACTGGCAAAACCAAGGACTGCTCTGTTTGCAGTGACAGAAGGCCGGGGATGCAAAGAAAACGAACAAATTTCTTTTGCAAAACATGTTCCAACAATCCAGGGCTCCATATCGGCGAGTGTTTTGAGAAATACCACTCAAGCAAAAAGTTAAAATAACAATGAAACTAAAGTCGGCCACAGTGATAGCATAAGTAGCAATATAAAGTTTTAATTTCTTTCATTATTCAATAAGTATCTAATTCCAATTTCAAATTAATGTAAACCAAATGTATATTATAATTCCATTAATGTGTGTCTGTATAAGCAATAAAACAATTGCAGTAAATTAATATTAGTTTTTAAAAGAACAATGAAATCAAAGTCGGCCATAGTGATTGTATAAGTAGCAATATAAAGTTTTAATTTCATTATTCTATAAGTATGTAATTTATTGCACTTTCAAATGTAAACCAAATGTATATTATAATTCCATTATTGTGTGTTTGTATAAGCAATAAAACAATTGCAATAAAGTAATATTAGTTTTTAAAAGAACAATGAAATCAAAGTCGGCCACAGTGATAGCATAAGTAGCAATATAAAGTTTTAATTTCTTTCATTATTCAATAAGTATCTAATTCCAATTTCAAATTACTGTAAACTAAATGTATATTATAATTCCATTAATGTGTGTCTGTATAAGCAATAAAACAATTGCAGTAAAGTAATATTAGTTTTTAACCCTAGAACGGCAACAGGGGTTACGCGTAACCCCACACAGAATAATATTTTGTTGTTGTTGTGGCAATCTTGCTAATACGATCTTGATATTTTATCTATTCTACAAGCAGTCCAGTCTGTGCCCGCACGCGAGATAACAAGTGTGTTGATCAGTTCAAAGTGACTATAAATAATTGCTTGGGGTGACGTATAACCCCTGTTGCCTTCAGTGTATGTCCAATTGCAGAGTGCTGTGTTTAAAGTTTTAAAGTTTTATTATAATATGGCAAGTACAATAGACTCAAACTTTAGTGATATAGTTAGAGATATGTTAGATGAAGACAGTGTGATAATTGATGAAGATCAAAGTTCTATAACTTCTGTGGAAGACAATACTGAATACCCGACCGACTATGATTCTTCAGCTGCTTCTGACTCGGAACCGGATAATCCTGCGTCTCAAGTACAAGGACCTATAGTAAAAGGTAAAAATGGTTATACTTGGTCACTTGTACCACCTCCTACTACTAGAACAGCTAATAGAAATATAATTCGTATACCTCATGCAAGGGGAACAGCTCTAAATATAACAACTGAAGAGGATGCTTTTAAAATATTGCTAGACCAGTCAGCCATAAATATGATTGTCATTCATACAAACACAGAGATAGCTAAGCGTAGAGAAAAATTTACCTCTCCTCAAAGGTATTTATGTGATACTGATTCAACTGAAATTTTATCTTTGATTGGCTTGCTATACACAGCAGGATCACAGAAAGATGGGCACCTTAGCACTTCTGAAATGTGGTCTCCTTATGGATCACAGTTTTATAAGTGTGTTATGACTGAAAATCGATTTAGGTTTTTACTGATATGCTTAAGATTCGACAACAAAGACGTGCGAAATACAAAAGACAATTTTGCCCCCATTAGAGAGCTTTGGATGAACTTCATTGATAAATGCAAATCAGTTTATGAGCCCCATGCTTATGTTACTATTGATGAGCAATTGCTGGCATTTCGTGGCCGATGTCCATTTAAGGTTTATATCGCTAAGAAACCAGATAAGTATGGAATTAAAATAGTGACTATGTGTGATGCACGCACTTACTACATGATTGATGCAATTCCGTACATTGGTAAAGACCCAGGTAAAACTTCAGCTGATTATTATGTAAACAATCTGACAAAAACAATACATGGTACGGGTCGCAACATAACATGTGATAACTGGTTTATGTCTGTGCCTCTTGTTGAGCAAATGGCCAAAGATCACAACTTAACACTTGTAGGAACTGTAAGGCGCAACAAAAGAGAAATTCCTACCTCATTTTTGGCAGACAAACAAAAGCCTGCCTGTCAACACAACACAATTTGGATTTTCTGGTCAAGTGATGCTTACATCATTTACTCCTAAAAAGAACAAATGCGTTTTGATTCTGTCAACTATGCATAACCAACCTGATGTAAATAAAGACTCCCAAAAGCCTGAAGTCATAGAGTTTTACAACTCGACTAAAGGAGGAGTAGATACATTTGATAAAATGGTACACGCATACAGTGTATCAAGAGGTACTAGACGATGGCCCCTCCGCATGTTCTATGGTATGTTGGACCAAGCAGGCGTTAATGCAATGGTCCTGTTCAAAAAAACTGTACCATTAGAGAATATGAAGCGAAGGCAATTTTTAAAGGAGCTGGGACTGCAGTTGGCAAGACCTCACATGGAAAGAAGACTGGAAACAAATCTTCCAAAGGAGCTGAAGGCTACCATCAAGGCAATTCTACACATAGAGGATCCTCAGCTACCCCTCAACCCACCGGCAAAGCTAGCTAAACAAGCTAGATGTCACTTGTGTCCACGTTGTAAGGACAAAAAAGTGAAAACTGTGTGTTCAAAATGCAGGAAACCAACTTGTGGTGACCATCGCAAAGAAGTCTGTGATGAATGTTTTTAAGACAAAAGGTAAATTTATTACAAATTAATATGTTGCCTTAGCTACAATAATATAAGTTATAATTTTATATTTCATTTGTATTATATTTTTTTTAGTCAAAACATTAGTTTATACTAGTGTGGTCTATAAACACTCGTATTGTTTTTTTATTATTCATGATTTTAACTATATTATATGAACATAATTATACATTTACAAAGTATTTTAACTACTCAAAAATGCTATTTTTCACTAACATGTATCTTATCATTAAAATATTGTTGAGTAAGCGTATTTTTTTCTCATTCTTTTATGTAACTATCATTGTTTTGAATGCATTTTGAATATAGAAAACTTGTTCATTAAGTCTTCCTTGAAATACATTTCTTAATACTTTATTAGGAAAAGAAGAAAAACAATATAACAGTATTTTGTGTATTTATAATCGGTTTATTAAATAATGAAGTTAGAAGCACTTTTAATGTATATTTAATATGCTTTATTATACTTTTAAGCAAAATGGGGTGACGCGTCACCCCATGTTGCCTTTCAACGTTGTCCATTCAATGTTGCTATCGTAGGGTTAAAAGAACAATGAAATCAAAGTCGGCCATAGTGATTGTATAAGTAGCAATATAAGGTTTTAATTTTTATTATTCTATAAGTTTGTAATTTATTGCACTTTCAAATGTAAACCAAATGTATATTATAATTCCATTATTGTGTGTCTGTATAAGCAATAAAACAATTGCTATAAAGTAGTTGGTTTTTAATTATTTAAATTTTAAATCCCACATGTAAACATTGCAGGTTTTACTACGAAATAATTCCGAGTTGGAGGAGGAAGGCCGCTACGATGAATAACAGCTGACGCAGAGATCGCCGTGGGCAGTGACACTGGCCACCCGAGCGGCGAGGACAACTCATGTAGTAGTCATTCTGAGCTGTCTTAAGCCGCGTTTACACGATGCCAGCTAGCAGTCCAGCTGACTGGCTCCAGTCAGCTGGACTGCTAGCTGGCATCGTGTAAACGCTACCGGCGCCAGCTGACACTCCAGTCCAGTGGGAAAAAGCCGATCCAGTGCACTGGCTTGAGGAATAGATTTGACGCCAGTCCAGTTCCCCCACCACCAAAAACTGAGACTGGCGCGGCCTACTGAAAGCTTGTGAACGACTCCGGCCAATCGGTCCAGTCCAGTACAGACCTGTCTGCATGCAACACCCCTACTGTAGTGCACTTTTCTATTTAGTTTTGTTCAACATATTTTGTACTTTTTTACACCATGACGTCTAAAAAGTGGAGTGAAGGGTTAAATATGAAGTTTATTGATGCCTATAAAGAACAAGAGTGTTTGTGGAATCAGTTTAATCCATTGTACAAAAATAAATTTGCTCGTGAAACGGCCCTAAAAAAACTTGCCGAAATAATGGAGTTGGATGATTTTGGTGTTATTGAAGCAAAAGCTAAAATAAAAGCTCTTCGAAGTACCTACAACCTAGAAGTGGAAAAACAGAAGAAGAGTGAAAAGTCAGGTGCCGGATTGGATGATGTTTATGTTCCATCAGTGAAGTGGTTCAAGACAATGAAAGAGATTATGACTACGGGTACACTAAAAAGACGAACGCAAAGTAACCTGGTAAGGATGTTTATTTGCTATTACATTAAGTTTATAAGTAAGTCATAATCTGTAAGTTTGGTTTTTCCCCATTTTTAAAAACAAAACTTTTATTTCTCAAAAAGTATACGATGTACCAAATCTAAAATAATTATTAAGATTTAAAGTTACAACATACACTTACAGAAATACACTTAAGTCCTTTAAGTGCGATATTGGCTTAATGTATCATTTTACTTTGCCATTCGACCGCTCCTTCATTCACAAAGTAGTGTTTGTAAGCCATCCTCTTTGCTTTGCTTGATTGCTGGTGGGTACCAACTTTTGCCACGCTAGGGATTCCGTTGGTCTCTTTCCTCCATAAGAGCACCAATGTTAAAATCTTCAGTATCAACGGATGCTCGAGGAATGTAAGTTTGAGGACTGTGATCTCTCAAAAAGTTGTGAAGGGCACAGGCTGCTAAGACGATTTTGTCCACACTATTGGGAGGAAGTGGGATTGGTCTCTCAAATAATCTAAATCTACTCACCAAAATGCCAAAAACGTTTTCAACAACGCGTCTGGCCCGTGACAACCTGTAATTGTACACTTTTTCATCAAACGTTAGTTTCGGGCCACCAAATGGTTTCATCAGGTATTCTTTCAAAGGGAAAGCATCATCTCCAACTATTACACCCCCTTCTGGCAAAAGTCCATTGTTGAGTGCATTGAACAAAGTACTACTTTGGAAAACTGTGCTGTCAGAAACAGTTCCATTACTTCCTACATCAACATATAAGAAACGGTAATCATGATCCACTAAAGCAAAAAGGACAGTACTGAAGGTTTTTTTGTAACCAAAATATGCTGTTCCAGAATGGTCTGGAGCCCTTATTTGAATATGTTTCCCGTCAATTGATCCACGCAAAGTGCTTTACAGGGACAAGAAATCCAGGTGGTAAAAAAGTACTTGTGCCTAGTGAATGTCTAAAACCAGAACCAAGTACTAGCCTAGATTCTCAAACTGAAAAAGACAGCTCTTCCAAGAAGAAAGTGTCTGTTCATTTAGACAAGTATGATAAATACAAAGGAAGTAACTCTTTTGATTCTCAATGCAATGACATTGTAAATGTTGGTAAGTTTGAAGTCTTTCTTTCTAAGATAGCGACATGTACCAGATGTAAAGGCTCGCTTTCACTTCATACTTCAAACCGATTGGGCCTAAGCGTAAATATAAAAATCAGATGTAATTCTTGTGGTTATGAAGTTTTTGATTACAATAGCTGCAAAGAAAACAAAGGCAAACCTGAAATTAATGTTAGGCTAGCCTACTCATTTAGAAGTATAGGGAAAGGTGAACAGGCTGCGAAAACAGTATGCGGCATTATGAACTTGCCTAACCCTCCCTCTTTTAGGTATTATAATAAAGCCCTAGCAAGTGCTACAAAACAAGTTTGTCTTGAGTTATGAGAGAAGCGGCTGAGGAAACCATTTCTATATGTGAAACTAGGGACATAACTGCTATATTTGATGGCTCCTGGCAAAAGCGAGGACACACCTCGCTGAATGGCATTGTTAGCGCCATAAACGGAGAGAGGCAAGGTAATAGATGTACGAATTATTACAAAGTACTGCAGGTGTAAAAAAAGATTACAACAAGAGCATGAATCTAATTAATTTGTATCGCGAATTATCAGGGTAGTAGTGGGGGGATGGAGGCACAAGGTATACTGGAGATGTTCAGAGAATCCGAGACTTTGCATGGAATCCGCTACAAATACTACTTAGGTGATGGTGTTGTAGTTCATCTTATTCTACTGTAGTAAAAGCAGAACCTTACGGTCTAGACTGTCCAGTTGTAAAAAAAGAATGTGTACGCCACGTGCAGAAGCGCATGGGATCACGTCTACGTCGCCTAAAAAAGCAAATGGGGAAAACCACACTTTCCGATGGAAAAACAATAGGAGGAAAGGGCTGTTTGAGTAATGAAGCCATCCAAGACATGCAGTTATACTACAGTTTAGCAATTATACGTAATGCAACAAGCCTTGAAAATATGAAAACTGCAATTTGGGCAGAGTATTTTCATTTGATAGCAACAAATGAACATCCAGCCCACGCTCTCTGCCCTAAAACTCCCAATACCTGGTGTAAGTACCAACTAGCTAAAATAAATTATGAAACTTATGATCACAACAATCACAATCACATTGCTCCTGCTGTCATGAAAGAGGTGAAACAAATATTAAGAGATTTATCAGATCCATCATTGTTATCAAAATGTTTGCACGGGGGTAATCAAAACTCCAGTGAATCACTGAATAATATAATTTAGTCGCGAATTCCAAAATCAACCTTCGTGATGAAGGAAACATTAGAACTAGGTGTATTTGATGCTGTGGCAAGTTTCAACAAAGGTAACATAATAAAATGTGAAGTGTTGAGCAAACCAGGGATCACACCTGGATGCTATTGTTGTGAAACAATGAAAAAATTTGATGTCACCCGAATCAACAAAGCGCAGAAAGCTGTGGAAGAGATCGAGAAAAAGTGTCGCCATAAGTAACTGCAGCTAAAACTACAGAAAGTAAGCTGCCCTGGAGAATGGTTCCGTTCCATCGTTTGCGGGCACCTACCTAGAGAAAGGTGTTTTAATTGCTTCCTGCATTAACGAGCACACCAAACGTTGGCTAGAAGAAGTAATCCAAAGAATAAAACCTCTTGGAGACGACATCTCTCTGAGAGTGGGTCTGCGTAAGGACATTTTGAGGTCCACAAGGGTTTTTTTCAGAGCTCACCCGAAGCTTCTGAAGAAGACACCTGAAAAGGTACTTGAAATGTTTGAAAAGCAGAATCCCAACCTAAACGTTAACGAGTGGAAAATCCTTCCATCCAAGCCAGATCAAAAAGGTTACGGATTCGTCTGTTTCCTGGACGAGGTCTGCTACAAGGCTGTGAAGGCTTCCAACTGTAGAGCCAACCTAGGACTCTGGCAGGTCTCAATTGTCTCCTCGACAGTCAAGGACAATACCACGAGTCCTACAAATCAACCTACAGCACAGTAAGGCTGCTTCGGCAGCCTTCTGCCAGTTCTTCCTCCAGGAGGGATTTGATCTGGCACTAATTCAAGAACCATGGCTTCACCAAGGGAGAGTGGCGGGCCTAAATGAAACCAAAGGTAAGTTAATCTACTGTACCTCTCTATGGAATGTCAGGACCTGCATCCTGTTGAAGAGAGGCTTGGACTTTCTAACCCTCAACGAATTCTGCTCCAGAGATCTCACTGTGGGCACACTGACCTGGAAGAATGGAGGCATAGTACAGAGCACAATCGTAGGCTCCGTATACTTGCCATATGATGCCAGGGAACTCCCTCCATCAAGAGACCTAGAGCTCCTGGTGGAAGAAGCACAAGCCAGACATCAACATCTACTTTTGGGTTGTGACGCCAATGCCCATCACTCTGTTGTATGGGGCAGCACCAACACTAACCCCAGAGGTGAGGCACTTTTACAATTTCTTCTAAGTAGGGAGACTATTTGTATGTAATAATGGTAACCGCCCTACGTTCGTAACACGAATTAGACAGGAAGTTATTGATATAACAATCTGCACACAAGGTATACTTGGAGTGGTTGATAATTGGCACGTAAGCGAAGAGGCCTCATTATCAGATCACAGGTATATCCGCTTTAACTTGCAAGGTGAAGCTGCAGAGGTCCTCTATCGCAATCCCAGGAGGACTGACTGGTTGGGCTATAAGTCTGACCTTCAGTCACAATTGGGATCGGTAGGTGGAAGGGTGCGATGCTTCACAGACATAGATCAGATAGCTTCTGACCTGCAGAATGCTATAATCAACTGCTTCCACGACAATTGTCCATTACGACGGGGGAAGAGTCGAACCAATACCAAGTGGTGGACTGCGGACCTCGCTCGCAAAAGGGCTAATGTTAGGAAGCTGCACAATCAATGCAAAAGGAGCCGTATCTGGAAGCCCTATCATAGAGCTCTAACAGCTTAGCAATCAAAAAGGCAAAACAAAGTTCCTCGAGGCAGTTTACACAGGAGGTAAATGAATTAAGCGCGGCAGCTAGACTGCAACGTTTATTAGCCGCAGGTCCAACCGGTCACTTGGGATCTTTAAGGTCCCAGGGAGGTCAATACACTTCCAAGTCTGGTGACAGTCTCAAACTTCTCCTTGAGACTCACTTCCCTGATTGCATCTTTGAGAATGACGGCACTGGAACGTCTGGTAACCATGAGGCAGGCTCTTGGCCAAGAGCTGATCGTGGTAGCTGGGCCATTGCCAGAAGGATTGTCACTCTCTCTAAAGCCAAATGGGCAATTTCTTAATTTGCCCCTTTCAAAACTGCAGGAGGGGATGGAATCTTTCCGGCCCTGCTTCAGCAAGGGCCTGAGAATCTCCTCACTCTTCTATGTGAACTATTTAGGGCGAGCCTAGCTTATGGGAACATACCATAAGTCTGGCGTCTCAACAGGGTGGTCTTTATCCCTAAAAAAGGGAGAGCGGAATATTCTGTCCCTAAATCTTTTCGTCCCATCAGTTTATCTTCGTTTCTCCTGAAAACATTAGAAAGACTGCTGGAGAGGCACTTGAGAAAGGGAGTTCTCTCAGACACTCCCCTTCATCGCAACCAACATGCATACCAGCAAGGCAAATCCTGTGAATCAGCACTGCACCAACTAGTCAGTAGGATTGACGATAGCCTGTCCGCCAAGGAATTGGCATTGTGCACCTTCATGGACATTGAAGGAGCTTTTGACAATGCTAAATTCACTGCGATGGTAAGTGGAGCACAGCGACGTGGCCTCGAGCCAGCTCTGTGCCGGTGGCTTAGGGCCATGCTGTGCTCCAGACGGATCAGAGCCGATCTCAATGAAGAATCGCTTGTGATCGCACCCACAAGGGGATGCCCTCAAGGAGGCATCCTGTCACCTCTACTGTGGAATCTAGTAGTAGATGGTCTACTTGAGGACCTTACTAACAATGGAATCTATGTCCAAGGATATGCAGACGACATAGTCCTTATGGTACAGGGAAAATATACAAATGTTGTTGCTGATATCATGAACATCAACCTTCAACATGTACACAACTGGTGTCTTAGAGAGGGACTGAAAGTAAATCCCTCTAAGACAGTTGTAGTTGTACCATTCACTAAGAAAAAGAACCTAGAGTCTCTTTCCAGGCTGAAACTCGCATCCACACAGCTTGGGTGGTCAAAGACAGTCAAATATTTAGGACTGACTCTAGACCATAAGCTTACGTGGAATGACCATCTTAACAATATCCTGCACAAAGCAAAGTGGGCGCTTATGACGTCCAGGAGACTTGCAGAAATCTCATAGGGCATAAAACCCCATATAGCACTATGGCTTTACAAAGCAGTTGTAAGGCCCCAAATCACTTATAGTTCATTAGTCTGGTGGACAAAGGTGAATCAGGTAACTGCTAAAGCCAAGCTTGAAAGCTTACAAAGGCTTGGCACAATCTTTGCAACCGGAGCATTTAGGAGCAGTCCTTCATCGACCCTCGAGGTGGCTTTAGGACTTCCGCCTCTTGATATCCACATAAAAGTCAGCTTATCGGCTGATGGTTGCTGAGTTGTGGAGGAATGGCATGTCTAGAACGGGCCACGGCACCATCACCGAAGCTGTAAACCCAAACGTTATTCTCGAAATGGTCTCAGACATAATGAGAACGGAGTTCGTATTCAATAAGCCATTCTCTGTTGACTTCTACTCCAAAGATGAGTGGAAATCGCAAGATAACATCCCAACAATAAGAAAGAGCTTTGTCTGGTACACGGATGGCTCGCTTATTAAGGGCAGAACCGGATATGGAGTGTTCAGTCAATCCCCTAGAACTGCCTTTTGCGGCAGTTTGGGACGGAACTGCTCCATATTTCAAGCCGAAATCTATGGTATCCTGGCCTGTGCCAACCTAGGCCTCTCCAGAGGGTACCAAGGAAAGAACATCTACATAATGTCAGATAGTCAGGCAGCTCTTAAAGCTCTTGACTCTAACAGCATTTCATCCAAGCTTGTGTGGGAGTGCTTCGACATTCTGCAAGCTTGGATCACGCAACTTTGTACGTCTTGGTTGGGTACCGGGCCATACAGGCATAGGTGGCAACGAATGCGCTGACGAGCTTGCCAAAAGCGGAGCAAGCATGCCATACACTGGTCCAGAACCGAGTTGTGGTATAAGCAAGTCAGCTGCTTACCAAAGTATAAACAAATGGTCCAGGAAGACACACCGCTTGCGGTGGCAGAGTCACAAGCACTCGGCAAAAGACTGCTTACTGACTAGCTCCGGCTTCACCAGATGGCTGATGGGGCTGGGCAGGGATCAGGTTAAGCAAGTGGTTGCCTTGATCACTGGACACGGCCACTTCAGGAAGCACCTAAACACTCTAGGTTTACGAAATGAGGACTTGGAGTGCAGACTCTGCAATAAGTCTGAAGAGACTGCAAAACACATAATACTGGACTGTGAGAGACTGGGAGCAAGGAGAAGGGCTCTTTTCGGTGATAAACAACCAGGCGACGAACCAGATGCTAGTAGCGGGGAAAAGCTTTTTAGCCTAATTAAGGGCACAAAGATAGGCTTACCCCTCTAACATCAAAGGGGCACACAATAAGCTTAGGTCGACGTGTGAGGATCTCTGAATCCACCCCAATATCCCAACGCAACTGCAGTTAAAAGGCATTTAGAAGACTTATATGAACAAGATGAGGATCCTGACAACCTTAGTTATGGTCCTAGAATGCATTAACAGGCTGTTGAGAATGTACGATAGTCAAGCTGATGAACATGTAAAAGTAAAGCAGTCCTATTTTCGCTATATATTTAACAGAAAGTTTAACCTAGGATTCGGACATCCAAGAACAGACATGTTCTCCGCTTGCATTGAACTTGGAGAAAGAATAAAAAGTGAGAACGATGAAGAAAAAGGGCAAGGCTAGTCATTGAAAAAAGAGTACACAAACTTAGGGCTAAAGCCTTTTACAATATACTTAAAGATTCTAACCCACATGTTACAATAACTTTTTACTGTCAAAAAAACCCGTGTCTTCCCAAAGTACAAGATCAAGATACTTATTATACAAGGCAGTTGTATTTATATAACTTAGCCATAGTTAAAGGCAACTCAAAAAGCTCTCTGACACCAGATAACTGTAGTAGCTATTGCTGGACAGAAAATACACATGCTAAAGGCTCAAACGAAATTGCTAGTTGTGTTTATCATTGTTTAAAAAACAATGTTTCTCTAGATACGAAGATACTGCGCCTCATGGCAGATGGCTGTGGAGGCCAGAACAAAAACCGTATGATTATAGCCATGTGCTCCAAATGGTTAGTTAACGACGCACCTTCAAAAATTAATAAAGTAGAAATAATATTCCCAGTTAAAGGGCACTCCTTTCTCCCACCTGACCGGGTTTTCGGGAACATTGAAAAAGACCTCCGTAAACATGAAGTAATTTCCAACCCGAGCAAATATAAAGAAACTATTACAAAATATGCAAGAGTTGTCGAAGTTGGGAAAGAATGAAGGTGTTCAATTGGAAAGCGGAAGCAGATAGGGTGTTCAGAGACACAAAAGATAGGCATTTCAAATTTTCACAAACTTAAGCCGCGTTTACACCAAATGCTGTCAGCAAATGTTGGCCAGCTTTTGTTGGCAGCATTGCTATCAACAAATGCTGGCAGCAAATGTTGGCGAATTCCGAAACTGATCAACATGTGTTGACAACATTTTTGCGCTTTGGTGCGTTTAGTTGCATTCTGCATTCCGAGATGTCAACACTCGAGCAACTTGCGGCGGCGGTAGCAGCAGCGTGCGTCATCATAGGTAAAAAGAAAAGACCAAAGAGATATTGGGTAAGGCCTTCCCTTAGGGCCAGATCTGTGTATAGTGGAAGTGACTTACTTTCAGATTTAAATCAGGACGATATTAATCCATTGTCAAGAGAGTTGAGGTGTGACGGCAGCGTTAAAAACTTCTTGAGGATGACAAGTAACGACTTTGAAAACCTTCTCACAGCTATTGGACCTAAAATTGCGAGACAAGACACCAATTACAGGCTAGCAATACCTGCACGAGAAAGACTTGCAGTGACCTTGAGATACTTGGCCAGTGGAGACTCTTACTCTAGTCTCAGTTACCTGTTTAAAGTGTCAAAATCTACAATTTCTGGAATAATACCTGAAGTTTGTGCAGCTTTGATTGATGAGTTGAAGGATAATATAAAGGTAAGTGAATACTTGTATATAACCAAGTGTCCCATGATTGCCTCCTTCCATATCCAAAAATCAAATACATATGTGATTGGTTATATTATGCTGTTAGTAATAATAGTTGTTTTGGAAATGGGTTGGTTTAAAGAAACTTAGTGAATATTTCACTCAAAGTTTAATTACATACATAAATAATACAAATAAAATCAAAACAGCTTTATTTCCATAGAAATTTAGTTACTTTTTGATGATAAACCTATAGATTGAATAATTTTATCACAATAAGCATCATTGTACTCGTCATGTTGAGGAGCCCACTCAGCAGAAATGGGACTTGCAGCGTTGATGGATGATTGGATTTCATTAGATGTTAATGGATCGTATGACTGAATGTAGGAAGATGCACTGGTTGATCTTGATGGCTCTGGACCCATCGGTAACTGTTTAAGTTCCATTTCGAACAAAATGGTATTAATCCTGTGTTTTGCAAGTGCTTGGTCCCGAGAGTTTTTAAGTTTTCGTAATTGACACGCAACGTTTTTTCCAAAGATATCAAACTCGTCTTCAATTCCTGGCTGATTTAACTGGCTAGACACTTTTTTCATTACTTGATAAGCTTCATCCACAATTGAAGCTTTCCTCTTCTTCGTCAATTTTCGAGGAGGATCCGTTCCTGTTTTAGGTGTGTTGTCGGCAGTTGTGATTGATGTGTCATTGCCCTCCTCTGCAATGTCCTCCTAAAAATAAAACCACATTACTTTACAGTTGACATTACCTTGAGTTGACAGAGTAGGTAAAAATCACTAGTTTTAAATCTTTTGCTGAAATAAACGTTTATTTTTTATAAGATTATGGTATACTAGGGGGCCTGTGCGCAAATTGCGCATTTAAATTTTTTTTCTGTTTATGAGAAACTCACCTACAATTCGAAGAGATTATATGATTTTAAACTCACAGTTACAAAGTTTTATGAAAAATTTTATAAACGATATATTTCTGTTTACAATCTGACTTTAGTTACAAATTCATCTGAAGGTAATCAGCTGTTAAATTACAATCACATTTAAAAACGTTATCACATAAAAAAAGGGACGTAACAGAGAAAACCCTTATTGTATTAAGTATATTAATTGGCACTTATATCTTGACTGTATGGATCACTGACCTCTTTAAAATACATTTCATTTTGCAGTTGCCGAATACTAAAGAAGAATGGCTACATCATGCCAAAGAGTACAACTCGCAATGGAATTTTCCGCACTGCATTGGAAGCATGGATGGGAAACATGTGATGCTACAGGCACCCATCAACACATCAAGTGAATATTTCAATTACAAAGGTTATTTCAGCATTGTTCTCCTGGCTGTTGTTGATGCAAATTATTGCTTTACTTACGTCTCTGTTGGTTGCCAAGGACGGTTATCTGATGGTGGAGTGTTTGGCAATAGTACCTTAAAACAACACCTTCAAAATAAGACTTTGAATCTTCCCGACCCAAGTTTCCTTCCAGGAAGGGAGTACTTACCGGTACCCTACTTTTTCCTGGCTGACGATGCCTTTCCTTTAAAAATTAACATCATGAAGGCGTTTCCTGGATTGCATGATAAGGCAAGTGTAAAACGTGTCTTCAACTATCGCCACTGCAGGGGCCGTAGAGTAGTGGAAAATGTATTCGGAATATTGAGTGTTATTTTCCGTGTGTTGAGGAAACCAATGTTATTGGAACCAGAGCGGGCAGACACAGTTGTTTTAGCCTGCTGTCACCTGCATAACTTTTTGCGAAGAAGTATGTCATCAGCTTCAACGTATACACCTCCCGGAGCTTTTGATGTCGAGGACCTAGCTACAGGATCATTAGTGCCAGGACAATGGAGAGTTGATGGAATGCCTAGAGACACTCTACTTCGTTTAAAGAAGATTCCAAAAAAACCTTCCCAGCTGGCCAAACAAATACGTGATGAAATCAGTGTTTACTTTCAAAGTGACGAGGGTTCAGTGCCATGGCAAAACAACTACTAGGCCTAAAATACAAATGTACATAAGGACGTTTGCACATATTATAACGTATAGTTGAATTTACAACAATAACAAAGTAACAATTAAAGTAGTGTTAATTACATTATATAATTTGTAACAAATTTTAGACCGTTGTGTTTATGTTTAACTTTTTTAACCTATAAAAGTGACATTAAAATATGTGACAATTTGATAAAATAATCTTGTTAACTACTTGCCTGCACTGTTTCATCGGCAGCCTCTTTGTCGTCAGTGGCAATCCCAGCTTCTTTAATCTTCCGTGCAGTAGTTTTATCCTTTAAAAACAGCATCGCTTTAAAATAACACCACTTGCTTTTATACTCGTCTGCCCCCGAACCACTCTTCTTCTTCTTAAGTTCTCTTTGAAACTGTGCCAACAATGTTTTCACTTTTGCCTGTACTTCCGTATTACTGGCTTTTATTTCCCGCGAAATGTCATTCCATGCATAGTTCTTTAGGTTTTTATTTTTAAAATCAGGGTCCATCGGATTCCAAAGAACTGGTTGCTCTCGATATAGGTCAATCAATTGCATGACTGTTTCACGGGACCAATCAATTTCACTCTCAATGCTGTCGCTGTTCATATTGAGTTGAGAAACACGGACACCAAACAACACAGACGTACTACCATCAACAGTCGCAACTAGAGTAGTACTGACGCTGTCGGAACGACATGGCGGCCAACCACGTGCGCTAAGGGAAGTGTTGCCAACATTGTTGACGGTCGCTTTTAGTCCCGTCAACATTGCTGCCAGCATATGTTTGACAACATTCTTTGATCTTTACCGACTACTGGTGGGTAAATGCTGCCAACACTTTTCGGTGCTGACAGCATTGTTGGCAGCAAATGTTGACGGAATTAAAAGTACGATTTTTGTAAATGTTGTCAGCTCCGGTGTAAACGCGGCTTAAGAGGTTTGTTTTAAAAAGGTCTGTTAAAAATGCTAACAACGTACTGATTAAAGGAGAGCTGTTTTATCAAAGCGACTTGGGTCAGTTTAAATCAGTGTTTAGAAAAGGAGAACTAGCTGACAGTATTTCACCCTGTCTAGTTCCACCGAATTGTATAAAAGTTAAAGTAGCTAAGTTGAAAGATGTAGAAAAACTCCTCAAAACCCATTATGGTGAAACCTGGTCCCAAAACCCTGAGTTGGTGTACTACAATGATGTCTTCCATCAACAAACTTTACAAATAGATGACATAGAAGAAGCTGGAGAGGAAGATTGTGAGCCCCAAGACGAGGCACCAGACCTGAGAGTTTAATAATATGTAGATTAAATATAAATGTCTTTGAATACTTACTAGGAATAATATTAATTTTTAATTTTGTTAGCTTGTAGGCAATTTGAAAACTAAACTGTAAATAAAAGTAAGTTTAAAAATAACCTGTAGTTTTATTTTAATTTCATTTTATGGGAGGCAGTGCTTATATTAACTTTAACTATTTATAAATTAAAAACAACAAGTAATTCAATACTTTTTCAAAATTAGTAATATCTATTGAATAACAGCTTTTTAAAGCCTAAAAATACAAACTAGGCAATGCAAAATACAAAAGTTGGTACCTAAAAAGTGTATATCCCAGTTGCCTTGGTAACTAAAAAGGTTATATCCAATGTTTGGAAACTAAAAAAGGTATGTCCAGTATTTAGGGTTGTTTATTTAAATAACTAATACATATACACTTGTGAGAATATATACAAATTGTTTTATTATTTTTTTTACTATTTTAAGCAAATTTTCAAAGACTTAACAAGATTTACTTTTAAAGCAACAGTGTTTTGCCTGTACTGAAAAATTTTCAGGATTGGAGATACCTTTGTTTGATTCTAGTAGCCTCATTTGTCTAGTCTTGAACTAGAGGATGGCAGTGCCTGGAAGACTGTAAATATCCTGAGGGGCGATAAATCCACGCATCAGCCCCTGCACGGCCAACAAGGACTTGTCTACTCTGTTACTGATAAAACCGAAGCTTTTGCAGATAACATTGGAATAACAGTTCAGGCCGAATGCAGACATATATGATGAAGACCACTGCGAGCACGTCGAGAGCACACTAAACAATCTTTTTGTTACAGCTCCCGACATCGAGCTAGAGCCGATCACTCTTGAAGAGTTACAAGCTTCCATCAAGAAATCGAAACGGCGTAAAGCTCCCGGCCGGAGTTGGATCTAGGGCTCTCCTTGCAGCTCCTATAGCTCTGCTTATCTGCTTAGTTTCAGTTTTCAACGATGCTATATGACTACATCATTTTCTCACCAGCTGGAAGGTCGCTAAAGTCATCCTTATTCCTAAGCCGGGAAAATCCAGACTATTCCCTCAAAACTTCCGCCCTATCTCACTCCTTTCCTCCATCTCCAAAGTTTTCGAGAGGCTCCTCCTATTCCGCATAGCTCCTTTCCTGAACGGCTTTATCCGACCGGAACAGTTTGGATTCAGGCGCGACCACTCGACAACCCAACAGCTAGTGCGTGTTGTCAACATGTTGGTTGATAACGGAAACTTCAACCTGTGCTCTGTTGCAGTGTTCCTGGACGTCAGCAAAGCATTTGACATGGTCTGGCATGAGGGCCTGCTCTACAAACTGGCAGAATAACCGGTGCCCCCCTCCATAACACATCTCCTTCGGTCTTACCTAACAGGCACCTCATTTCGTATCTGTGTGGATGGAGAGCTATCGTCAGAGAGAGCGATCGAGGCTGGCAACCCCCAGGGCAGCGTCCTGGGCCTAGTGCTGTACATCGTTTACACAAATTACATGTCACTGGTCCCTAGAGTAAAGCTATCTCTGTACGCTGATGATGCCATGTTTCTGTGCAGGAGCTTCCAACCGTTGCGTGCTGCTGACGTCATGCAACAACAGATGGATCTTCTCTCCCCCTGGCTAGAGAAATGGCGTATCCGCATCAATAATGAAAAAAGCACAGCTGTTTGTTTTAGAAAGCGCCGTAGGATGCAACAGACACTCCCGCCTCCCGTGACACTGATGGCGAGCCGATTGCTTGGAAGTAACAAGCTAAATATCTTCGTTTTACGCTTGATTTTATATTGAACTAAGGTCCTCACGCAAAAAAAGCAGAAGAGGCCAATCGGATCGCTGGATCAATAGGTTCTCTAATAAACCGACGATCATCCCTACCAATGGGTGCAAGTCACCATCTTTCTTGCTGTAGTCAGATCAGTAATGATGTATGCTTGCACAGCTTGGTAGTCAAACTGCAACCGTTCAAACCGAAAAGCCCTCGAAACCATCCAACACAAGGCTCTCCGCTCCATCGCCCGTCAACCATGGTTCGTCCCCAACGAGACAATAAGGAATTCTTTACAGATACCAACTTTAAAAGTGTTCGCGAGGACAACTGCAGAGAAGTTCTTCGTGGCAATTGCAGCTTCGGAGCATCCCCACATCGCAGCTATTGCATTGCTGTACTCTTTACCGAATGACTACAGACGGCGCCCAGCCACAATACTGGACGACCCTTCGTAAAAGAAGAATTAACCCAAGAAGCCGCGATCCCAAACCTGGTACCTAACAGTAAAATCCTCTATCAAAATTTTGTTCCAGAAAACAACCACTCCTAAACAGGCTAAGTTAACCAATATGTTTCAGAGCTTCCTCTACTGTCAGTGGACCAAGGGTGCAGGTGCTGTACGGCCACGATAGGACGTGGCAGCAGAGTGGTTTAGTGGGTAAGAATCCCACATAACTGGGACGCCAGTACCTTTTGAAGGTTCCCTCTTTTTAACAAATAAAAAGACAAAAAAAGGTTGATCTATTCATACACTCGTGGAAAGGGACGGAGAAATTTTCTAATACAAAACATTATGAAGGATTTGAATTGTTGGGACACTACTTCATTATTCTTCCAAGTTATTTTTTTCTTGTAACTCTTGCTCGTACATTTGTTCACGGTACACACTATGTCGTTTTATTGAGTTGCTAAGGGCTCTTTTCATCAAGGGAACGAGCAGTTGTATCCGACGAGCAAAAACTCTCAGTGCACTGCAATTTCTGCTTGTGCCCTTGTGTGGAAGGTCCTTTGTTTAGAATTTTCTACAACGGCCATCGATACTATTCTCATCACTGGTGACCGTGTTTACAATAAATTGCGAGATGAGAATCGTAGGGGTGGAAACCGATATATTTGTCTCCTGATAAACTTCCTAACCATTTTCTATTTCATGAACAGTCCGTATCCGTTATAGAAAATTCCTTTTTCTATAACGGACGACGCTCTGTATCCTCTGGCAGCGGGAGATATGGGCGACTGTATTTTATCTCTGTCCAATGTTTTGGAGGATTTGATGGTCGAGGATTTTGAAAACATTGGGTTTCTCTTCACTGGACAAACAGTTACAGTTGCTTTTTGGCGATCCCAGGAACAGCTGTACTTGTTTGATCCTCATCCAGTGAACGAGGATAGAGTGTACGATTTGGCTGATGACAAAAATAACCTAGCCCGGATCTTCCAGTGCGAAAACTATTCTGCACTATACATTATTGTTATCAAATGCTGCTCTGGATGGGTCAATGAGACAGTTCACTGTAACAAGATTAAGATTTGATATGCCGCCCCTTGGTTACAGTGAACCAGTCCAGACCAATTCAGAAAGATTTTTAAATTATACCACAAGCATATAATACATAATACACAGTCTAAACGCCAAAAAGAAAATTATTTTGAATATACTAAAGTTAAAAATATCCCTCAGGTAATTTTATCCCCATTAAAAAGTGTGATTAAATGTAAAACCATTGGAAGACCGATGAAAATACGTCGTGGACGCCCTAAACACACAACAACAAGAGACGAGCAAGTGAGAGGCGATCAAAATAACTGAACTTCGTCATTTACCAATTTCACTTGCTCGACTCATCGTTGCCCACGGGACAATGGCACATTGGAGTGGCGTTTTGTTACATAAAGTTAACAACTTTAAACTGAAGTGAACTAGTCTCTAGGATGATGACGTATTCATCTGCCCTCACTGCCAAGCACATCTGTTCGAAGAAGAAGAGGATAGAAGGTAATGTTATTGCGGCGAGGGGGCCTACAATCTAAAAAGTTGCTCCCTCTAAATGCACCCTTCTATTCCAACCGCCGCTTTCTCGACAGAGCGCGTGCTTACAATGACCTCTTTGCTCTCTGTGCCTTAGAAATTTCAGGCCGATACCGGCATCCAAGTGGCCTCTCATTCTTCAAAACTGAAAGGAGGATGTGCCACCAGGTGTACAGCTTGGACGGATCCGGCCAAAGGTTCGTTACTGTGGGTGGTGACGTCCAATTCGTAAACCGGTGCCGGTGGATATTGACGATGGTGAAGAACGCAGGAACATTTCCATGAGTAGATCGCTTGATGCTAACATAATTGACGCCATTACCAATCACTTGCATTCACTGAATCCACATGTTCATGGATTTTGGCGTTTGAGCGATGAGCCCTCGATCAACGCACACCTGGAATTCCAGTTGACAAGTCGAGCTACTCATGGCCCTGTTCTTGGCGACAGACAAAGAGGCATTAATGTGCACGCTGTGCTTAGCACTGACGGCACGATTATTGAGCCCCGGAGCTGACCGTCTGGAAAGTGGGAGCTGTAAGGCCGTGTACGACAGATCTGTTTAGTCCTTTGATGGAGCCTTTCCATTATCCACTTCTATATTCGCAAGGCACTTTGGGTTGGTACATTGGCATGGTTGGCAATAATGGGAAAAAACTCTCACAATACAATTATGCTCGTTGTCTCTTACTCTCCGATCCCCGTTTTTCTTACCTCGGCCGCCTATCGCAAGCTTGGCAGATCGAGATATTTGCGAGGTATGAAAAGGAGAGACTTCGTTTCATAAAATATTCCCAGTCAAGGTCGTCAGCCCAAAATGCCATGCGGATAGGACAACTGAATGAACTTCTTGATGCTCAACGTGATGGTCTGGCAGGAAGGCAGGGTAGGGATGACATAGCAGGAGACGAGACCGTCCAAGGTGAGGGTGGGGCACAGCCTGGTAAAGGTACTTGGGTACCTCCCAAGTACGTTCACTGGTGGGCCCATGAAGCGTTTTTAATGCTACATTGGTTGATTTTTTTATTAAAACTTAAATTAAATTGTTGTAAAAGAAATATTGGGATTTAATTTTTATTATACTGTGAAACGTTAGGAGAAATACGAATATGTAATCATTTGGCAAGTTACTGCTGGTAACTTTAAATTATTAGGAAAGCAGTTCACTGCCTTGTATTGTTGAGAACTTGCCTTGGGTACTGCAGTTACGTCAGATCTAAGAGGGCTTTTGTTTCTCAAGTTGGATACGACTGGGCCAATGAGAGAACGCCGCGGATGTCCATCAGAAGGGGTGGAAGGGGAACTATAAAAACTGCCAGCTCATAATTTTCGGCGCCTTTTGGTAATTATCGTGAGTTAGTTGATGACAGTGCGCGCCGCGTTTCTAATTTTTTTCCGCGAGGGATTTTGAGGTAAGCACCAAAATTACTGTACGTTATATTGAAATAGTCTTCCAGATCTGATATTAAATTAATGTTGTTGTCTTTTTTAAAGGGAAAAATTACATTTATCGAAACTTCAGAGCAATCTACATAACTGATTCTTGATGAGCAATAAAGCACAATACAATCATACAAGTTACATTTAGTTCAAACTTGCAAGAAAAGTGAATTAAAATTTAACTTTGTTAATAACTTTTGATTGAATTTTGGAAATTTAGTATTTTATTAATATTTAATTTGAACTGTTTTATTGTGAATTTATTTTATTGGAAATTAATTGAACTTCAATAATTGTGTAAGAGAGTTTTATCTGAATTGCAAAGACTTGAAAGTTAAGGTACAACTAGTGGAAAGAGAAGTTTGATTTTTTATTTTAGAATTTTGATTGAACTTAGAAGTGAACGCTTTATTTTAGATATTTCCAAGTGGTATTTGATTTTTATTTAAATACTTTATTATTTTATTTCAAAAGAGTTCTGATTTTTAATTTGGTATATTTGACTGACATTTTTATTTGCCATTTTAAATAAATCCATTATTTTTTATTTAGAAGTGTGATTTTTATTTTAGACAAACCAGATAATATTTAATAGTTAAAAATTTAGTAATAAATTTTACTGAATATACACTCGGAGCTTACTAATCAAAAAATATTTTATATCGTCTTGGATGTATGATTGATAATTTTCTTCATACTATTCTAGAATATTAATCTATAATATTCTAATCTATAATATTATAGATTAATAACGTTAATCTATAATCCAAGTCGTTATAGCCCAGGTACATAAAGATTCATTACGAGAACGCGATGGCTCAATAATTTATTTGGGAGTAAATAAATTATGTATATTTTTATTCATCTGAAGTTATATTAAAACGACATACATTTTTCAGTTTTGCTCTACATTTTGACATGCCTATGTGTTCTTTACATTTTGTTTCGTTGTGTGGCTCGCCTCCTGTGCGGGCCTCGAAGAGATACAGATAATACTGATGTGATAGAATTTGAATTGTATGCGGACGACGACGATGACATACTTGATGTTTAAGCCAAACTTCAGGTTACTGCATCCTTTTATTTATTAGAAATTATATATTAACACGTGATAGTAAAACTGTCACTAACACTTTAATTGAACAAAAAATTTAAAAATTGAATTACTTGGAGGAGAAAAATAAATTGACAACAAATATGTGATCAATTTATATTTGGGGGTTGTGTGACAGGTCAAATTACGATATTAAAATATTCGCGGGGAATTAGCAGACGGTGAACCAAATGACCGTGACGCAAGTAAATCACATGTTATTGGAATTGAGTTTTATTTAATTAATAATAGAGAAATATGTTAAACTTTATACGGGAACAAATTCAAATAATTAAACTGAGCTAAACATAACTAAAATTTTTTTACTAAAAGTACCAAATAAAATTACGCAAAAAAGCCTTTAGTGGGATAAAATGACTTGCGTATTGATGACATCAGAAAGCACATGTTGCAAAAATTTAAATAAAAAGCGATGGAAAAAATAGTTAAAGAAAATAAAGAGACTTAAATTGATCAATTATAGTGAACGTGATAAAATTCGATAATTATGAGAAAAAAAATTAACTTATATTCAATCGTGAAGACGCTAATTTGAATGGGAGAGGGGTTGAGCATTGTTTGAGACAGTACGCAATGTTTTGGCCCCAGAATCTTCCTTCTGTTTCGAGAGCTGAAGCAGAGAGGACGTCAGACGTGTAGATCCACCTGGCAATGATGCAATACGGAATTGTGCAATAGTGTATTAAAAGTTATAACCGGGCGATGGGATATTGTTTTTAGTGAATAAATTAACAACACAGCAAAGTGAGTACAATTAGTTGTTTGTATTACATCAAAATAAATTAACGTATCAAAGTGATTTGCTTTGTTTTAATATGATTGACTATCCCATGTGCGAAGAAGTGTGAGCCTTCAATGCAGTGATATTTAATTTGAAATATCATTTAACCTATTTAAAACCTGAGATGAATATATGCCTAGTCCTAGTGACATAACGTATACTTTCACTAACACTGAGTATACTTCCAACAACACTACATACAATTTCCACAGCATAGGACACATCGACGTGGGAATTGGAAGTTTGAACATTTTTTAAACACCGATTCGGAGAAAAATGACACAGCCAACGTTGGACTACAACACTCTTTAAAACTGATCATATACACGTGTCCTCACGGTAGTGGACGCAGTGACCTAGCACGACTTGCAGAATCTTCCAGATCAAACTCCGGAGCGGAGCGATGTTCGACTGCACGAACTATATAGTCTTCGTCATCGAAATGCAAATGAGGGGCCTTCCTCACCCACACCGAGTTTGAGATTGACGGAGACGGTCCAGTACAAGCAGACGAAATCGACTCTGTAATCCACGCGGACATCCCCTCGGAAGAAGAAGGCGGTCAAATCAAATCAAATCAAATTATTTATTGCCATTGATCACATTTGCATACATGAAATAGGCATTGTCATAAATTAAAATACTAAAATATAAAAGCACAGTAATAAAATACATCGTCATAATTTAAAATTATAAAATATGAAATATGAAAGTACAATTATGCAATAATCATATAAGAGCTCTGCATAAGACAAGTCAATGTAGAATCAACAGAACATTAAATCTACTTCACAGTTGAGAAATTCAGCTAATGTATAGAATGGATTACTCAACAGCCAATTCATTAGCTTACTTTTAAACACAGTAAGAGATACTGCTTGCGCAGACTCATCTAATTTGTTAAAAAAGTTTACACAATTTATCTTACGAGATGAACCAATTTTAGTTAATCTATGCTGAGGAATAATGAGCTTAAACTTGTTTCTTGTATTATGTACATGTATGTCTTGCCTGGTGAGGAATAAGTGTAGGTTAGATTTTGTGTATACTAATACCTGAAAAATATAAAGATTGATAACGGTTAATATCCCCAAATGAACAAAAAGTGGTGACCAATTTAATTTTGAATCAATGTACATGCCAAGTAACTTTACTGATTGAACCTCCTGAGTTTGAGCTGATAAGCTTAATATAATATATTTTGGGTTTTATCTTGATTACAAAGCAATCTATTTGAGGAGAACCAATTCAAGGCTTCATCTTCCCCTGATTTCATGGTCATTTGAAGATTGATGAGATTCTTATTACAGGAGAAGAGAGAAGTGTCATCTGCATAAATAACAGCACCCACAGATACATTTTTTGGCAAATCATTAACCCTCCAAGTGATAGCGGCTCGGAACGAGCCGTTAGGGACCCCGTCTGAATCGATAACGGCTCGGTCCGAGCTGTTCGTGAAAAACGACGTAAAATTATAACTAGTATCGGAATCCAGCTATATTTTATACTAAACAGTTTAGAAAGAGTTCCTTTACTTGATACTCTATGTCGTATATTTTCAAGTACATATAAATAATAGTATTACGTCATTCACCATCAGCTGATTCACGGCGTCTCTCATTCGCGTGTCTGAGACACTACGTCGTTCGGCAGTGTTGTTATTGTTGTTGGTTATGTCGTTTGATGGTTATATTAGTGGGTTTAGTTGTTTTATTTAGTTTGTATGTTGGTTATTGTTCGTAAATATGAGTGAACTAAGCCGTTCAAGTCAAATACGAGCTTGTCTACTTGATATTTCAAGTGATGAATCTGACGTAGACAATGGACGTAACAGTGATGTAGGCACGGATTTGGAAGATTTGCCAGCTTCTGATTTATCTCCATCATTGCTAGATCATTCTTCAGGTAGTGGGGAAGAGTACGATCCTAATTTGGATCAAAATCAGTATAGTGACTCAGACAATAATATTCAAGTAAATAATCAACCTACTTCGAGTATTGGTAGGCCTCAGACTAACTTGGCTCAAACCTCAGCACACAATTTATCTGATGTCTCTGACAATCAAAGTGATTACAGTGATCAATCTGCACAACAAAACCCTCAACCTGCCATATGGGTTATGGTTTTTCCCCCAGAACCTGAAGTTAATTTAGGAAACCAATTTCGCGTCAGAATGACACGGGTAAAAAATTTGAAAAAAATAGCACCCCATTGAAATATTTTTATTTGTTTTTTTCTGAATTCATATGGTCTATGATGACAAGGGAGACAAACTTGTATGCACAAGACAAAATTAAGAATAAGAGAAACTCTGGTACAATTTCTCGGTTCAGTAGGCTGACAAAATGGGTTGAGGTCACCAAAACAGAAATGAAACGATACATTGCCATCATAATAAATATGGGCCTAAGCTATAAGAATAATTACAAACATTACTGGTCGACTCGGAAATCTCAAAAAAGTCCTTTTTATTCAGAAACAATGGGTATAAACAGATTTGAGGCAATAAGATCAAATTTTCACCTTAGTTCACTGAAACGAATTCCTAAGGGTCAGGCATTTTTATGACCATTTGAATGCTTGTTTCAAAATGTATTTCGTACCTGGGCAAAACATTTCCATAGACGAATCTATGGTTGGAATGAAGAACAGGTGTTCTTTCATTCAGTATATGCCGAATAAGCGGCATGCTCGCTTCGGAATTAAAAAGTTTGAATTATGTGACAGCGAAACGAGCTATGTTCTTCATTCAGAGATGTATAGTGGGAAAGGGTTTTTAGAGGATAATCAAGTCCAAGCTCCATTCACTCAGAAAGTGGTGATGCATCTTTTGACAGTGTGTAACCTACTAAATAAAGGATACCATTTGTACACTGATAATTTTTATACGAAGGTGCCACTTGCAGAACAACTAATTCAAAACCAAACTTATATGACTGGGACTATAAATAAAAACTCCAAAGGTTTATCAAAAAATCTTGTCACACAAAAATTGGAACCTCTACAATCTGTTTATTACAGAAAGGACAAGATTCTGCTTGTAGGCTATAAGCAGAAGAAGACACGTAAACCAGTATACCTTTTATCAACAGCTTTTCCTGCCAACGATAAAATTATCAGAAGCACGAAAAGTGGGATTGAGGCTCTAAAGCCAGAACTATAAATGAGTACAATTTGTCTATGGGTGGTGTTGATGTCAAGGACAAATCAATTTATCACACAACATCAACACGCCCAACAAAGAAATACTGGAAAAAAACTTTTTGAAAATTTTCTAGATATGGCTTTGCTCAATGCCTACATATTATACAAAAATAATACTGATGTACCCCAAAGCAGACATGATTTCATGGTAGACATTGTAGAATCACTTGTTGATGATGAACCTGAACCTGAGCCTGTACCAGGCCCAGCAGGCACTGAACATACTTTGGCACGACACCCTGGAGGAAGTTTACGTCTTTGTGTAGTATGCCTAGAGAAAGGTAAACATTCTAAAAGTAGATTTTAGTGTTCAGGCTGCAATGCAGGTATCCATCCAGACTGTTATAAATTGTTGAAGCATTTCTGGAGAGCTAAGGGTCACAGGAAGAGAAAAGCACCTGATGCAGCGGAATCAGATTCCGAATAGGGGATGTTTATATGTGACATTATAAGTAAATATGTTTATATAATTACAATTTTCTATAAAAGGTATTGTGTTTAGTTATTTAAAAGTGTTTTATATATGTAAATAAGGTGCTACAAGCCTATATAAACATTATATGGAACTTGTTGATGAAAAGTACATTTTTTGCAGTTTTTGATTTTTTATGCTAGTGAGAAACATATTAAAAATCAATTTTCATGTAAATATAAACTACAAGTATTATACATCTTTGTGTTCAGAATTAAATTGTGAATCTTTTGTATATAATGAATTTCAAATGTGTTTCCATGGAAGTTATGAAAAATAGCCTCAAAAACAAAATTTTGTTTGAAAATCTTTTTTCAAGATCATCAGTACAACATCAAATTAAAAAAAAATTGGTAAGTTTTTCTTTTTCATTATCATTTAGTAAATATTATAGTGAACATTTTGATATATAATATGTTATATTTCAGGTATATAGTATATGTTTTATGAATTAAAACAAAAAACACTGCACGTCATCATAAAAAGGCCTATCACTGTAGAGTAATATGAGTATCACTTGGAGGGTTAATCAAAATATTGAAGAAAAATGGGCCAAGTACTGAGCCTTGTGGCACTCCAATAGTAACTGTCTCCACAGGTGAATTTTTACCTTGAATTGAAACATATTGCTTTCTATTAGTCATGTAAGAATTTATAAGCATACATGAATGTTTTGACAACCCATAAAAATGGAGTTTATTCAGAATAATACTAAAAGGGACACAATCAAATGCTTTACTTAAATCCAACAATGAAAGAGCCACAGACTCATGTTATCTATTGCAATGTTGGAATAATTTACAATGTTCATAACAGCAGTTGTCGTTGACCTTCCCTTTTGAAAGCCAAATTGTGACTCAGTAAAAAGATTAAATGTTTTGAAATAAAATGAAAGTTGCTTGTGCATTAAAGACTCATATATTTTAGAAAATATAGGAACAATAGATACAGGACGATAATTCTGAGGTAATTGTTTGTCGCCCTTTTTATAAATGGGGATAACTTTCAATATTTTTAGTAAATCCGAAAAAAACTCCAAACACTTATTAAAAACGAATGTTAGTGGTTCTTTAATGAAAGGAATAGTTTTTTTGACCAAGTAATTTGACATCCAATAAAAATCCATACTTTTAGAGTTTGAGAGTTTTGCTGTAATCTTTTCTACTTCATTTGGCTCAACTGTTTGCCAAAAAAAATGTTTCAGAAGGAACTGATCCATCGCCCAACAGATCATAATATGAGGTGTTAGTGGGTGGAATACCATTTGAAAGTTGATGGACTGAATTTAAGAAGAAATCATTGATTCGTTTTGCATCAAGTGTTACTGCTTGAGAGTTGCCGCTAGAATTTTCCTGTTTATTGATTTCCCAGGCTGCCTTACATTTATTTGGGGCTGCTTCAATGTAACTCTCACAGGCCTGCCTTTTTGCTCTCTTTAACTCAGACCTATAATTGCGTTTACAACCTAAATAGGTATTATACGCCAATAGAGCATGTTCTGACCTACTATCTCTTAAATTCTTATATACATTGTACTGTGGTGTACATATCTGAATCCAATATAAATAGTCAGCTATCTAAAATATATATGTTAAGATAGGAATGTTGATTGTCAATCTGGCCGTTGGCGGTTACATGTATGTGACGTCATATGAGACCATACTTTTTGAAATAGATCCTAACTGAGGTCACGCCACTTCTCCCCGCCAACGTTCCTTACCGTTCCAGCAGCGAGTGTTCTCTCCCAGTCCAGTTTTACCCACGGTCCGTGAAACCCGCGTCCTCCCGACCAAGATGTAGTCCAATAGTTTTCCTTAATTGGTGTAATTTTATTACCCAGTTTTATTACCACCGGCCACGAACATCACAAATGGCGACGAGGATTTGTGGAAATTAGTGCGAAATTCCGAGTGTACATCGCCGCTGGACATCAACAGTGAACACCATGTGCGCGAACAACACGAGGACAGTTTTGATCGAGTGAACATCACAAAATGGCGAGTGAACATCACGGAGATTAACAGTACGAATTTTCTTTAGTTTCAAACCAATTAGTGTGGGAGGAAGTGTAGTGTGCAACCAAATTATTTTAGCTACTAGTTGATGTGGCAAGTACAATTAGACGAATTACCGTTTCCTGTAACTAATATAATGGCGCAAATAGGCGTTATCGGGGAATATGACGGGTCAGTTGAAACCTGGGCGTCATACATCGAACGTTTTGAGCTGTATGTGGACTGTAATAGCATTGACGCGGGTAAAAAGGTCAGTACGCTTTTAACTGTGATAGGAGTAAAAACGTATAGTTTGTTGAGAGACCTTTGCACTCCTAATAAACCGTCGGAAAAGACATTTAATGAACTGGTGCAACTTGTGCAAAAACATTTATTCCCGACTCCTAGCGTCATCGCGGAGCGATATCGTTTTAGTAAGCGAGTACAGTTGGAAGGCGAGTCGGTTGCCGAGTATATTGCAAATTTGAAAAAAAATGACAACCCATTGTGACTTTGGCGCGTCGCTAAATGATTACTTGAGAGACAGACTGGTGAGTGGCATCAGAAGTGAAAGTTCCAAACAAAAACTTTTATCGGAAGCCTCGTTAACGTTCGAGCAAGCGACCAAAATAGTGCTTTCAATGGAGCAAGCAGAAAAATCGGCGGCAGCTCTATCAGTCGGAAGACCCGAGCGGATCCATCAGTTCTGTACGTCAGAACCACACTAGCGTAACTTCAAATTTTTCGATATTCTGGTTTTGAGCATTCTGTATATATTTTTTTCTGCTTTATAAAGCCATAACAATGTAACTCCTTAAAAAAAAACCTAGCAGGAAATAGGAGTGTTTGAAATAGCTTAATTCCAAAGGGATGTAAGAACCAGAACAGCGTAAGGTCACTTAATATGTTATGGTCCTCACAAAAATTTAAAAAGTACAGAGCGTAACTCCAGCTGGGGAGTTACGCTACTCTGGCTCAACTTTATTGTTGCTAGAATGGTTGATACAAACAGCTGTTTTATTTTCTAGAGTAGTTGTGCATGTCTCAGCTGATTGGTCGAATGTGAAATTTACATGAATTGATTTTTTTTTTTTTTTTTTTTTTTTAATAAGGGCATAAAACACGCAGGTTATCAATGCCCGTAGGGTTAACGGACACCTACACTTTAAAATATGGTGTCACGTTATCAGTGCAAGGAATAAATAGCGGATCTCTGTGTCAAATAACATTATTATCACATTAAGACAATAAGAAAAACAACAGCAGTGTACGGAGGACTAAAACTAAATAACAGATAAATAATAACGTTAATAAATATAACAACATCTAATGCTAAAACCAGGTAAGTTAGTGAGGGTAGGTTGTAAAGGGACCCACCCTCACCAATAACAAATAACAAATAAATAGAAGGACAAAAGTGCCCGTCTCCTTACGTGACACCTACATATTAAGATAGTGGTGTCTCTCACCTCACAGAAATTTTTAACTGTAAAGGGGTTTACCCTTGATTAAAACACAGAAATTTTCCTAACGAAATTTAAAAGATTGCACTTAGGCGGTGCTAGTTAAGAGCCTTAAAACTAAATAACAACTCAGGGGTGAACTGTAAAAGGGCTCACCCTTACCTAAAACTAGCGGTTAAAATGTTTACTAAAACTAATCAGGTACTATATCACTCATATTCTGGACATTAATTTAGTGCTCTCCAGAAAACTAAAGAGCTTCGTTAAAACATCTTCTTTGTCACCAAGCAACTCATCTAACCGGCCTGGCAAACGATGTGCTCTCCTCTGCCCGGCGAAGAGGCGGCAGTCTATCAACACGTGGCTGACGTTTAACGCCATATTACACTCCGCACACTGCGGTGGATCACCACGACTCATTAGGAAACTGTGAGAGAAGCGAGTGTGTCCGATACGGAGTCGACACAGTACAACCTCCTCTCTACGGTTAGTGCGGTAAGCAGTCGACCAAGGCTTTACTGTGTATTTAATCTGCCGAAGTTTGTTATTGGCCATTTGATCCCACGATATATTCCATTGATGTTGTAGTCGTGACTTTACAATCGGCTTTAGATCGGACGCGATTGATCGCCTAGTACATGGAGTCAGAGAGATTGCCTCCTTTGCTGCCCTATCTGCGATCTCGTTACCAGGTATTCCAGTATGTCCAGGTACCCACAGAAACGTAATTGCGATACCCCGAGACATCATCTCGCTCAAAGCGTAGCGGATCTTACGAACAAGGACATGTTTGGAGTACATGTCCTTGATAGCCAGCAGACCGCTTAGCGAGTCAGAGCACACTACCACCCTATTTGTTCTTGGAAATACAATATTTAACGATTTCAAGATAGCTGTTAGTTCTGCTGTGTATATTGAAGATTCAGGAGTGAGGCAGAATTTGTACTCTCTATTGGAAGTGACAAAGGCACAACCCGTTCCTGCCTCACTCTTTGAGCCATCTGTGTAGATAACATCGCAGGGTGAACAGGATGACAGTATTTCTCTACAGGAGCTTGTGGACAACAGTGATGCGTCTTGCTTGTTCAACTGTAATAACGACAGTATTACATTGGGAGTTCTGACTGTCCATGGTGGCCTATCCATCTCGTGACATACTTCAACATCAATCGCTCTCATGTCCACTTCTGCGAGATGTAACAGGATTCTAATGCCAAAAGGTGCGGGGGCATTAGGTTTATTGTGGTACAAGGGAGCAAGCGATGTGTCTAAGACTACCTCAAAGGCCGGATTTTCTGGCCTTGATTTTAAACTAAAAAAATAGTTCATAGCCAATTGAACACGTCTGAAAGATAGGGATGGCTCACCACTCTCAGCTAAAAGACTGACAACGGGGCTTGAACGAAAAGCCCCAGTAGCCAGTCTGACAGCAGAATGATGGATTGAGTCCAACATTTTAAGGGCTGTTGGCTTGGCAGAAGAATAAACCTGTGATCCATAATCAATACAAGGTCGAATATATGCTTTATAAAACTGAAGCATGCATTTTCTATCTGCACCCCATTTCGTTCCGCTTAGAGCTCTCATCGCGTTAAGTCTCTTTAGACATTTCGCCTTAAGTTCTTTAATGTGCGGAACCCACGTCAGTCTGTAATCAAACCACAACCCCAGGAATTTCACACAGCGACTCGCTGGGATTATTATTCTATTTATCCTAAGAGTTGGATCAGCGACGTTCCTCAGTCGAGAAAAAGTTATACATTTAGTCTTTGAAGAAGAGAAAGAAAACCCGGTTTGGTTGCTCCAATCTTCAAGACGGTGGATGGTGAGCTGAAGGTACCTCTCTGCAGTAGCCAGCCTCCTGGCAGGGACAAATACAGCAAAGTCATCTACGAATAGAGAGCATCTGACAGGAGCTCTGACGCAGGAAATGATGCTGTTTATGGCCACAGCAAAGAGAGTACAACTAAGGACACTCCCTTGAGGTATACCGTTCTCAAGAATTTTGGTGTCGGACAAATGAGTTCCCAGTCTTACATTAAAAGAACGTTCATCCATAAAACCTTTAATAAAATATAACATATTACCGCCGACGCCCCAATTTGAAAGGGTATTTATAACTCCCCTACGCCAAGCTGTATCATACGCTTTTGTAATATCGAAAAACACAGCAACAAGTTGCCTCCGTTCAAGGAAAGCATTCAGGATTGACGACTCTAAACACACTAGGTGGTCTAGAGTTGAACGGCCTTGACGGAAACCACATTGCTGTGGAGACAGGAGATTATTGTGTTCCAGGAACCATACCAGTCTACGATTTACCATTCGCTCCAGTATCTTACAAAGACAACTGGTAAGCGAGATAGGCCTGTAGCTAGTAGGGGAGAACTTGTCTTGGCCAGGTTTGTATAATGGTACAACGTAAGAGTTACGCCATGAACTTGGAAAGCTGCGTTCTTGAAAAATTCTATTGTAAAGGGACAAGAGGCACGCTTTAACCTCTACAGGAAGGTTTCTCAACATGGCGTAGTGGATGTCGTCAGCACCGGGAGCTGAGTTTATAATGGGAGAAATAGCAGATTCTAGTTCGTCAAGGGAAAACAATAAATTTAAGGGACTTATATAATTATTTTCATTTATGGGCTGTGCTTCATGTTGTACTTTATATCGCTGGAACAAAGGACTGTAGGACGTAGTCCTCGACACGTTAGAGATGGACGAGGCCAGAGCGTTTGCCACATCTTTCGGCTCGGTTAATATGGTGTCGTTCACCCTTAAGCCAAGAATAGGCAGAGGTGGCTGTCTTCCGCAAACTGCCTTTAGTCTCCTCCACACCAGAGATAAAGGGGTGGTACGGTTAATCGAAGAAGTAAATTCCTTCCACGAATTTCGTCGACATCTTTTAAATATGAGTCGAGCTTTAGCTCTGGCAAGACGAAATCGTGCGAGGTTTTCCTCGGTCGGAGATCTATTAAATATCCGCAAGGCTTTCCTGCGCTCCCGAAGCGATATCCTACACTCTTCTGTCCACCAAGGTAAGTTTCTTCTTTTGATGATTCCTGTTGTTTTTGGAATACTTTCTAGAGCGGCGCTTGAAATGGCAACAGTTATATTGTTGACGGCGGAGTCTATATCCACTGATGTCGAAACATCTGGTGCCTGTAAAACTTGTTTAAATTTGTCCCAATCTGCCTTATCAAGCACCCATTTAGGTCTTTGGGGCACATTACCTGGAATATCGAGAACTTTAGTTATGACCGGTGCATGGTCGCTACCGTAAAGGTGAGAGGAAACTGACCAATCGAAGCGGTAAGCAATTTGTGGTGTGCACACGGTTAGGTCTAATACTGACCAGGAACCTGTTCTCGGGCAAAGATAAGTTGGCGAGCCATCGTTCAACAAAACAAGATTCAGATCATCAAGGACCTTGGAAACCATGTTGCCCCTTGGAGAGCAAGTAGTAGAGCCCCAAACACGATGGTGGGCGTTCAAATCGCCCACAAGTACGAAAGGATGAGGCAATTGATTAAGAAGGTCCAATAGATCTTCTCTTGGAAGACATTCTGGTGGCGGGGGGATATAAACACAACAGATATGTAATTTAAACGGTATGTCAATCTTTATGCATATTACTTGTAGAGGTGTGTTCAAAGGTACCTCCACTGTATTCAGAGAAGGATTCGCGAGAACCATAACTCCTCCACATGCATGTCCGTCATTATGGTTGTCATGGCGGAAGATATCCCATCCCCTGATGGAAAATTGGCATGCACGGTGAAGCTTGGTCTCCTGAATACATATGACATTTGGTTTTATTTGTGATGCTAGTAGGTTCAGGTCTTCCAGATGGCTTCGCAGTCCGTTAATATTCCATTGTATAATATTCATATAAATTAGGTTTTAAAAGTAATTTTGTTTTTTGTTTTACCTTGATTTTGTTTAAAATTTACATTAGTTTTTTCAATTTCTGAATGTGGCCTAAGGTCGTCATCAAACAAATCCTCCTCCATTAGGCTGGATTTGGAGGACTGGTATGAGGGAGGGGTTCTGTTGGCACCCTTTGACCGTTCGACCACTTTAGAGGCAATTTTTTGATTTATCCCAGAAACAAGTATTTGGCGTACTTCCGGAGATATATTTCTTTTCCCCGTCACGCTGGAACCTCCAGCATTAGGGGTTTTTAAAAATTGAGCAGCAACCTGGCCTTCAGTAGACTGTTGCTTGTTAAAAGTTTTCCGTCCCTTGGTTTGAGTAGGTGTAGCCGGTCTTACAGACACAGAAGGTGCAATTTCTGGTATATCAGTGCCTCCACTACGTGGGAAGGTCTTGGCACTGATTTGTTGTACCAAGGCAGCAACCTGTTGCGTTAGTTCTCTAACCATGCCTTCCAGAGCTGAGCAGGAAGCACACGGTTTCGGTTGCACAGGGACAGAGGCAGCCTGAGAATAGGATACGTCCTTCTTCGGGGTTTGTCCAAGTCGTTTCCTATACTCTTTACGAGCATCGCCGAAAGACAATTTCTCGCTAGTAACAATTTTCAGCACTTCCTTTTCTTCTAAGTATATTTTACAGCTGCGAGAGCTTGAAGGATGCTTGCCCTTGCAGTTGACGCACTGCTCTTCGCCACCGGCACAGTCCTTGTCACTGTGACCACTTTTTCCACAAAGACTACATGTTTCAGGGTTATTGCAAGTTTTGCTCGAATGCCCAAAACGTTGACATCTATAACACCTCTGGGGATTTCTAAAGTATGGGCGAACTTGTAGAGAAAGATATCCTGCTCTAATTGTGGCTGGTGGGTGAGGAAGGGCAAAAGTCAAAATGTGACCTGGTGTAGGTGTCGGTACACCGTGTTCAACCTTCATTATTCTCACCACATCAGTCACAAGACAATCTTTCAGTTCTTCTTTCAACTCTTCAATTGAGCAACATAGCATATCGCGACAGAATACAATTCCTTTGCAGAAGTTTAATGTCTCATGAGGATGGACAACGACTTCTACTTTGTCGTAAAAGGATCTCATGGAGAGAAATTTCTGAGCCTGTGGAGCGTTCGCAGCCTCTACCAAGATGCTTCCATTACGGAGCTTCCTAACAGAAGACGGCGAGCCGCCCACTCCGACTAGAGCCTTATTAACAAGGAAGGGGCTCACCTTTGCCAAGTTCTGAGTATCGTCTTTGTGTTTGAATACTAGAAAAAGTGGGGTGGGAAGATTTTGAATATTAATTTTCTTGTCTGCAGTTTTTCTCTGTTTGTTTGTTTCCTCTTCAGATTCTGAAGAGAGAGCACGCTTCTTTTCCAGATCCATAGAATCTCTTTCTACAACTCTATCATATGCTTGAGAAGGGTTTAATGTAGCCATTCAATATTTGAACCAGCGCATCGTGATTAAAGGTGCAGGCCGAGACATCGGGAACGGGTATACCCTCGGGAACCTGTCAGCCAAAGCTTGGCAGGGCACCCTACCCCAGTTCCCCGGGGCCCGATGTTATCTCGTTTAACCGAGTCGGGAATTCACGCACGACTCGGGCTCGCACGTGGCAACAGAAATCTCCGACATTTCTGTCCAATAATCACTTCCTGACCAGGGACCGAAGTGGCTGGCACCAGGATTCATACTACCGTTTGCTTCGGCAGAGCAAGCTCACATCAGCTCTCTTCTGCTACACCTTCTCAGAGTGTAGCAGTTCAAGCACTCCCCACAAACAATAGCACGATCCAGTCAGGAAAAGGGAGGAATTAGGAATAGGTAGGATTTATGGATGAGACAGGGGAAAGTGCCAGGATTGGAGATGTGTCTGGCACTAGCTCGGGGTACGAAAGGTCGCCAACCTTTAAACGTCAGAGTAAGACGTCCCCCTACGGGCTACATGAATTGATGCCCTAACCTAAACTTATAGTTTCATCAACATGAGCTGCAGAGCGAAACTTATTTTACAATTAGCTTTGGAGGACAATGTAAATAATTCTCAGCAATTACTATTATTACCAGAACAAACTACTAAAGAAAACAATGAAACAAACGTCTTAAGCTTGTCTTCGATGGACACAAATCCTGCACCCTCATTGACATCATTACAGGTAAGCCTGGTTAAAATATACTTATACAATTACTTGTGTTGCAAACCAATTTTTTTACTGTTATAACTCTTAGCCCTCATTTTTTTCTAACAACTGGTATTATTCTTTTGTTAAACCTCTGGGTCCCAAAACTTGTTAAAAACTCTCCAGCAACTTCATCCCTACCACTTATAGGGTTAAAACACTTATTGGTAATCAAATTGGTATAGATTGATAAATCTGTTTACAATACTGGTGTGAGTTACTTTCAAGTGGCTGAGCCTATCCGTACAAAATTAAATTATAAGCATACCACAACAATAATTATACTATTAGCCTATTTTCACTGAAGGTCGTAAAAATACAATAAATTTATATTTTGCAGGCAGTTGATCCGTTTGTTCTTCTCAACAATGAAAATGAATATATAATGGAAGTCGAATCAGAAAGTAATAAAGAATTCGCTACTGATGAAAATATTGTTTGGAATGATGGTATTACCAACCAGGATTTTCAGTCATATGATATCTCCTTTTCATCGCAAGGTAAGTGTTCATCAAGAATGTTTTAAACTCACTACTATAAAAGACTGCAGTATAATAAGCGACCACCCGTCGAATACCAGTATATCGATAGTCAATATCGAAACTATTGAGTACATAAACATTCGAATTATAAATATTTAAAATTAATAACATTGTCATCTGTTATTATTTTAGATATTACAGCTGAATTAGACTGTGAATTGAAATAACTATGATGTAATTACCGGTAGGATATTTTGGTTGTGGTAGATAATCACGAATATCGATACTACGATTATATGAATAGTCGATATACTGTTAATCGACTGATGGTCATTTATTATATTGCAGCCCTATAAAACCATTCACCATGATGGGAAAGTTTTGTAAATTATAGTAGACTTGTTTTTTGTCATACTACACAAATAATAGCTATTTGTATACTTAAGCTTACCCATGAAGTGAGTGTTTTTCGTTCTTACAGATTAAGTGTGTTACAAGTACATTCATACGTATATATTTATCTTAATTTTTGGTGCCATATACAACTAATTCATATTTTTAAAGCTGCTTTGATGATTGCAAACTGCTAAAAATATGTAGTTTACCATGCTTGATATTGCAATTTTAATCTCAAGTTTGACATTCGGCCTTCTTTTTGTAGAGACAAATTTTTATGTTGTACAAAATGTGAATAAAATTTCAATAAAACAAATGTTTTGTCATACTAATTTACAAATGATTCTACCAAGGCTTTCATACATTAGTTCATACTGGACCTAAAAATGTGATGCTTAAACACTTCTAATTATATATACTTTAATTATGATCTTCAGCGGTTGTGTTAATCAAGTTTTAAATTTATAATACCACATTTATAACCGATAATTCACAATTTCATATTTTTCAGGCCTAGTTGCTGAAGAAGAGGATAGTCTTCAAGAATTGGCTGTCTCTGGTAATGCAGATATCCCATCACCAGGAACTTCTGTTTTGTCATCTAACGTAGATGACACTGATATTGATAGCACATACTGTCCTCGTTTCAACTCAGAGTCAGAACTATCTACTGATGAGTCTATAGTGAGTATTCCTAGAGTTGCTTCAAAGGTTTCAAGTGACAGTACTTCTTATGTGAGGAGGAGCCAAAAGATAGCTCAAGACAAAATTCTACTGGTTCCTTACACTGATTCGGACACGGAGGAAGAAGCAAACAAAACCAATCCTAATGTAAAAAAAGGAAAGAAGAGGGTGAGGAATGAAAACAAATGGAAAAAATGTGTGAGGAAACAGCTAAGAGTTAGTGGAAAAAACTATCTTAGTGCTAAGGGAGCAGAGATTAAAGCAAGATCTCTGAAATCTCCTTGCAAATCTACTTGCCGTCTCAAGTGCTATCAGCGCTTTACCAAAGATCAGAGAGAAGGTATATTTTCAGATTTTTGGAGAGAAGACAGAGACTGGGATTCTAAACGTCAGTTTGTTGTTTCCTGTATAAGCAGCAAGCCTGTCGCTAGGTCCAGGAAGAAAGATGGCTCAAAGGGAAACCGGGCTCAAAGTAATAAATTTAGTTTTCAAATAAATAGTTGTGAAGAAATAGTCTGCAAAACATTTTTCCTAAACACTCTGGCTATCTCTGAGATGTTTATGCGAATATCACAACAGAAAACAAGCAAGACAGGAATGGTTGAGCCTGACCAAAGAGGTAAACATGTACCTGGAACAAAAATTAAGAATGAAATAATAGATGGAATTAAATCTCATATTTCAAAATATCCAGCGTATCAAAGCCATTACAGCAGAGAACGTACAAGCAGGAAATATTTGGGCAATCACCTCAACATTAACAAAATGTATGGACTGTATGTTGAAGAGTGTAGAGAAAAACAAGTTAATCCTGCAAAGAAGTGGTTGTTTAGCAAAGTGTTTAATGAGGACTTTAACATGGCATTCAAGTTACCAGACAATGACACATGCGATGTGTGTGATGAATTTGAATGTAGATTGAAGAATAAACAAAATTCAGAAGAATTGGAAGAGATTAGCAGGAGACACCAAGAGCATTTAGATGAGGCTGCGTCCAGATATCGTTTGAAAAGGGAAGACAAACTTCATGGAAAAGAAGATCACAAAAGCAAAGTAGTAATGGCTGACCTTCAAAAATGTCTCCCTACACCTAATCTTACAAATTCACAAAGCTTTTACCTAAGGAAACTTTGGACACTAAATTACACGATTCATGATCCTGCAAACAATAAGACCTGGTGCATGCTATGGGATGAAGTAACAGGGGGTAGAGGCAAGGGCGTATATAAGGGGGGGGCTCAGGGGGCTCGAGCCCCCCCCGAAATTTGAAACACAAAAAAAATATTATAACTTATATACGATAATTTATTTTTATTTTCAATAAGCTGTGCTTCTATACTTTCGACTACATTAGTATTATAGTTTATAGTGGAATTTTAAGAATACATTATGATACCTAACAATATTCAATATTTATTTTTTTCAGAGGTTGAAATTACTAATATTTTGTAAGCATGCAAATAAGCGTTGCAACTGTAAAGAGTGCGAGGTAGCCTGACGCTCCTGACTGTCGCGTCGGCCGCTCGTGTAGTGCCAGCGCCAGGCATGCGTATATGACGATGACGTGTCGCCGCGGCCCCGCTGCCTAGCAACCCTCCTCCTCCTACAACCCCCCACCCACTCCCACCACACCTGACCTCATTCCGCACTACCACGCCATTGTCTGCTGTTGTCTAGTGCGTATCACCCGTGGTGACATTTTAAGTGCTGTATGCATATGTGCTGTGATTGTAGTGACTGTTATCAAGTGATATGTTTTGTTGTCGCGTTATTTAAACATGATCTGATTACTTTATAGTTGACAGTTTACGTGTGAAGTACATAGGCTACATTAAACATTTAAAATGAAGAGACAGAGTTCGATTCAAGCTTTTTTCGTGAAGAAAAAACGTGTTTCGTCTGAGATCGACGAGCAGACATCGTTTGAAATAACACCGAGTCCCTCCACTTGTGCTACATCAACTGGCAGCGTTGTTGAGATCAAGGATCACACAGGTGAAATTGAACATAACCTTAACGAGAGTAATCACACTTTGTTAGTTCACAATATCAATGATATTGGTCATTACTGCTCCTCAACTTCCTTTTCACTTCAAAATGAAGAGAAAATTTCAATTATTGAGAACTGTTGGAAGCCTCAACGTAGTTACGAATTTCCTAAAGTTGAAAATAACAGAAGTTTTCAATATAAGTGGTTGGAAGACTTCAAATGGTTAGCTTATTCGGAAGCAAAGGAAGGGGCCCTGTGTAAATATTGTGTTTTTTTCTCACACAACACAGGTGGGAAAGGAAACCATCAGAGTTTAGGAGTATTAGTATCAAAACCACTTACTACAAAGCTTAAGAAAGCTAGGGAGGTTTTCATGCAACATGAAAATAAACAATATCATAAAACTGCAATGTTAATGGCTGAAGACGTAAAATCCTTAGTACATGGAAAAACAGAAAGTGTGATAAACAGTATCAACATGCAGAGAAAAATGAATGTTCAGGAAAACAAAAATAGAATTATACCGATAATCCAGACAATTAGATTTTGTGGAAGGCAACAAATTGCTCTTAGAGGGCATCGTGATGGTGGAAGAGTGGATCTTGACGAGCCTATACAAAATGATGGTAATTTTCGCTCTTTATTAAGGTACAGGGCTAATTACGGGGACAATAATCTTAAAACACAGCTAGAAACTGGTGGTGGCAAAACTATGTATACTAGTTCTGTTATCCAAAATGAAATTATAGGTATTTTTGGTTCCCAAATACAGTCAAAAATTGTATCCAACGTGAGAAAATCTGTATTTTATTCAGTATTAGCAGATGAGACAACAGACATTAGCCAAATTGAACAATTTTCCCTCTGTGTCCGATATGTTGACGAGGAATTGTTTAAAATTAGGGAAGATTTTCTGGCTTTTGTACCCGTGTATGATGTAACAGGTCAAGGTTTAGCCAATACATTAATGTCAAGTCTAACCAGTCTTGGACTTGATTTAAACAATTTACGTGGTCAAGGATATGATGGGGCTTCTGTCATGAGTGGCCAGTTCAGAGGGGTACAAGCATACATAAGTGAAAAAGTACCCTCAGCCATATACACACATTGTTCCTCTCACTCTCTTAACTTATGTCTATCTGATGCATCAAAAATCCCTATGATAAGGAATTGTATGGGTGTCATCAGTGAGGTGTGTAGTTTCTTTCACAAGTCAGCTAAGAGAACTGCGATACTTAAGTCAAGTATTTCTGAATGCTGCCCTGAGATGAAAAGAAAAAAACTTATATGTCTGTGTGAGACTCGCTGGGTGCAACGCCACGATTCAGTTATAATGTTTAAAGAAGCTTTGGAGCCTATAATTACCGCTCTATCAACTATTGAAGAAGAATCGACTGCAGAAGCTTCTGTAAAAGCACACACACTAATTGCCTCCGTGACCAGTTTTCAGTTTGTTGCATGTCTTTTTATTTTGAACAACTTGCTTTCTTTGACTATCCGCCTTTCAGAGATGCTCCAAAAGAAAGATATAGATCTTGCTCAAGCCAACAAACAGATTTCCAATGTATTGGAACTAGTAAAGGAAAGGCGAAGCAAAGCAGAAGAGACATTCCAGGCTTTGTTCAGTGAGCTAAAAGTAAGCACTGACAAATTAGGTATCAAAGAGGAAACCCCCCGTACATGTCGCAAGCAAACTAATCGCTGCAATACTCCTTATACAAACGTGGAAGAATACTACCGGCGTGTAGTGTATATACCATACCTTGACGATTTCTGCTGTTCACTTCAGGAGCGTTTTAAAAACCACAGGGAAGTAATCGACTCACTACAGAATGTTCTTCCTGAGCACTGCATTAAAACGGAATTTTCATCCCTGGAACCTGCCCTGACGTTTTATGAAAAAGATCTATCTTTCAGAGATGAGGTACGAAGTGAATTTCTACTGTGGAAACAAAAGTGGAATCGTGAAGAAAAAGAAAGTTTGCCAAAAACTGCAATTTCTGCTCTTGAAAAATGTGATAAAGACTATTTCCCAAACATGTTTAATATTTTGAAATTGTTAGCGGTTTTACCCGTTTCAGTGGCTTCTGCAGAAAGGAGCTTTTCATCTCTCCGAAGACTTAAAACGTATCTGAGAAACACAACTTCGGAAAACAGGTTGAATGGTCTTGCACTTTTATCTATTCATAGACATTACCATAACTGATGAGGAAGTTTTAAAACAATTTTCACTGAAGTCTAGAAATTTGGATTTTGTTTTGTAAAATGACAATAAACAGTGTTTCATGAATACTTTTAGCTATATTTCATTTTCTTCCCTTGTAACAGTTCATAAAGTAGGCCTACAATAACTGGTTATTGTAGCTTGGAAGGCTGTTTGAGATTTTAGTTTTTGAACGATATAAATATTTGAATTGTGTGCATACTGAAATTACTATTTCTGATTTCATTAAGGTAAAATTAAAAAAAACTAAAATAACAATTCAATTTCTAAAATAAATATAGTATATAGTCAACATTTATTAGTTTCAAACTTATAATATTGTGGTGTGTTGTGTTTTAGATACGTAGGACAATATATTTCTTTGTATAACAACTATTTTAAACCAAAGATTTTAAAAATAGGACTTTATAGCCTCTATTATTTTCTATTTTAACAACTGAAAACTACCAAACTAGCAGACACTTAAGTTTTGAATTTTAATTTTATACAAAAATAATATACAAAGGATACAGGTCCTTCTATATAAACATAATAACGCTAAAATGGAAAAGTGAAACCTGCTCGAAAAGAAGGAAACCCATGAAAAACTTAAAAATCTCTCCGAAAGAGTGATTTTCATTCTTTCCATTTTAGCGTTTATACATGCCAAAAACCTTAAACCTGTGTTTTTAAGACTTAAATTGGCAAAATTTTCCCGGGGGAGGACCCCCGGACCCCCCTTCTACTGGGGGGTATTCCATACCCCCCAGACCAACCGGTATTTCAGCCCCCCCAAAATATTTTTCTATATACGCCACTGGGTAGAGGTGGAAGTGAAATGGCCTCTTGTTTTTATGCTTGGGCAAGTAGAGATATTATTGAAAGCGGAATTGAGAAATTAACCGTCTGGACAGACAACTGTAGCGGACAAAACCGTAACATGAACATGATTTTAATGTATATATGGTTATTGAAAACTAGTCCAAACTTGAGAGAGATAAATCACAAATTTTTGCTTCCAGGTCACACACATATGGAAGTAGATGGCCAACACAGTATAATTGAAAGAGCCAAGAAACATATTTCTGGCAACACAATATATACATGTAATGATTGGGCAAATTTTATTGCTTCCTGTAAGAAGAAAGACCCCTTTGAAGTTAAGAGAATGAATTTAGAAGATTTTCTAGATTTCATGGCCATTGTGAAAGGCAGAAAATCTGCTTTCGTAGCAAGAAAGAAAAACACTGATGGTGAACCCTTTTTGATATCTGCAACTGTGTGGTTGCAACTTAGATCTGACAAAGTGGGTGTTCTTTTTTACAAAACTAATTTTAAAAATGACACGTTCAAAGAAGTTGACCTAACCAGACGATCTCTGAGAAATCAAGAAGTTACAATGCCTACAACCATCCCTCAGCTAAGACAGAGCAAAAAGCCAATCAGCTCACAGAAATACAGAGATCTCATGACAATTTTACAATGGGTACCTAATGAGTATAAAGCTTACTTTCAACTCCTGCCCCATGGAGAGGATGCGGGAGACTTTCCAGATGAAGATTCAACGTCAGTTGAGTTATTTTAAAAAAATATTTATCATCTACCAATGAATTTCATGTTTTAATTTTTGACTTAACCCTTTTACTGCCGGACACCTTTTTTTTAGTTTGTTGAAAAATGCCGGGCTGAAATTGACTAAAATGTAATGATTTTTTTAAAAAATCATGGATTCATTATTTTTTATCATAAATTGATAAACTTTATCTTGTTTTTTTCCTTATAAGTTGTAATTTGCTACAAAAAATAATTTAAACATTTTCTGTCCTTAAAAAATATATATATTATGTCATGAAACAAAAATTTTAAATAAATAAAAATTATTTTTTGAGTTTGCACTTTAACAACTATATTTAAATATTAAACCACCGCCATAATTATAATTTTTTATTGTATAGTAATTATATATAAACATTCCCAAAAAGTTTTAGGAACATACCTTGAAAAATACTGAAGCTGTGATGAATTTTTGAAATTGGTGCAATATCCTCGAATTTCAAGATAACACGTTTATTGATACATAACTTTACACTATATCGCTTTATAATACATAAATCACTTTATAATACATAAATCACTGTCCATTGATATGAAAATATAATACATAATAGAAAATTAAAGTTAAAAGACACTTTGATCAATATTTACAAAAATATATATACATTTTTAGGTTCATAGGCCTGCTGATTAGCACTTGTGTTCCCCAAAACTTGTGGGATGAACACCTTTTTTACAGTTTTTGCAGACAGTCCTGGTTCTCTTCTTCTTCCCTCCAGTACTCATTTTATTAATCGTAAAAATATGTAGATTTACAAATATAAATGTCAAATAAAGTGTAAAACACGAAACAACACAAGTGGAACTCACAACTAATGAGATCGACCATAACCTCATCAAACCAAACTCGAGTTATAACCAAAGAAGTTCAGTAACAAAAATGGCTTCCATAGATTATAAAACCTGTTTTCTGTGTGTTGTCCATATAGTAATGAATAACACAGCTGAATTTCGATGCATTTGGACAACATTGAAAACCAGTATAAAACAAATACGAGACGGCTTTTATAGCGCACGTTGGCGATTTTCGCACAAACGGCAGCGTGCGCAATCGCGCACGTCGGCAGTAAAAGGGTTTTCATGTTTTAATTTTTGACTTAACCTTACTTATGTAAACACATTAATAAATAAATATTATTAATTTAGATGTATATAAAAATAAAAGCGTATCTTAAATATATGTGTTTTTTATTTTGAACCATAACAGCGTAAGTCCCTTACCAAGCTATTAAAAAATTTCAAAAAAATTATTAAACCAAAGTCATGAATAATTCACCTCTAAAAACATAAAAAACATAATAATTCATAAAAAGTCCAAGCCATAGAATTGTTACAGTAAAGAAACATATGTTCTTACAAGTTTTGTGCTCTCCTGTAAAATTAGTGACATGTGAGTTGCGCTAGTCTGGTTCTGAGGTACAGAGTTGAGCAGAGTGGTGGCCAGGAGGGGGAGATTCGGCAATGGCGCACCGTATTCCCAGACGCATTCCCAGACAGCACGGAGCGACAACGCTGGAGTGGCCTGGAGGGGAGCAGGGGGGACAGCCAAGGTCAGCGGCGGCACGTCATCTGGGCCTGCTGGATGGCAGCGGCGATCCCCGCCAGGTGGCAGTGGCAGTACGCAATGTTTATGTTGTGGCCTCACAGGGCATTTCCGATCACAGTGCAGGTTATTAGGTGTGAAGTGTCATTTCTGTGGTAAACAAAACCACATAGCAAAAGTGTGTCGTTCTAAGTTAGCTGGTCGGCAAGGTACAAATGTAAATAGAGATAAGACTAATTTTAGAGATAGTAAAAGCACTGGGAATTCCAAAAATTATCGCAAACATAACTACCTAGAAGGTGTTGATGACAGTAATCAGGTGTCAGGGGACACTGAGCAATTTGTGGATGATGTAGCCAATTTATTTAGGATGAATGAAAAGTTGACTGACAGGGTCAAGGGAGACCCAATTCTGCTTGATTTAATTGTTAATGGTAAAAGCTTAACGTTTGAGGTTGATACAGGGGCTTCTGTGAGTGTTTGCAGTGAGGAATATTACAATTCTCATTTCCAGATGTGTAAATTAGAACCTAGTGAGTTGACACTCAGCTCTTATACCGATCAACCTATCACACCTGTAGGCAAGATCGAAGTTGAAGTTAATTATAACAAAGTAATGGACTTGTATGTCATCAAGTCTGGTGCTCATCCACTTATAGGTAGGGAATGGTTAAGTGCTCTAGGGGTTGAAATTTCGTTTAAAAATAATGACAGGTTATATGAGATAAGTAAAACCGATGCCGATAGTTGTCTTGAACTTAAGAACTAGTTGTTCAAAGAATTTCCTAAGGTTTCAGTGACGAGATAGGTTGTTTTAAAGGCGAGCCTGTAAAGTTAACAGTAAAAGAAAACACGGTTCCTAAATATTTCAAACCTAGGCCAATACCTTTTTCCCTGAAAGCCAAGGTTGAAAACGAACTAGCTAGGCTAGTAGATGAGAAAGTGTTAATACCTGTAAGTAGCTCAGATTGGGGTACGCCCATAGTTCCTGTATTAAAGAAATGTGGTTCAGTCAGGATTTGCGGTGATTTTAAAGTAACCTTGAACCCTTGTTTAGAAGTAGAAAAATTTCCGTTACCAAGAATAGATGAGTTGTTTGCAAACCTGCAAAAGGGCGAGAAGTTTAGTAAGATCGATTTGTGTCAAGCATATACCCAATTAGAGTTAGATCCAGAGTCTCAGAAACTGTGTACCATAAGTACACACAAAGGTTTATTTTGTTATTCCCGTGTCCCTTTTGGCATAACTTCAGCAAGTGCTATTTTTCAAAAGAAAATAGAGCAGACTCTCCAGGGTATAGATCAAATTGCAGTATTTTTAGATGATATTCTAATAACCGCTGAAAATGATAAGGCTCATTATGAGAAGTTAAGAGAAGTGTGTAAGAGGTTGAATGAGAAAGGCTTAACTGTCAAAAAGAGTAAATGTACTTTCTTTGCTGACCAAGTAGAGTATTTGGGGTTTGTCATTGACAAACACGGTTTGCACACCGATCCCAAGAAAGTAGAAGCAATCAAGAACGCACCTATCCCAAAGAATGTCACAGAAATTAAATCGCTAATTGGGCTAATTAACTATTATTCCAAATTTCTTCCAAATTTGTCAAGCATTTTAAGCCCATTGTACAATTTATTAAAGAAAGACGTTCCATTTGATTTCAACAGGCAATGTGTTCAGGCATTTGATAGAGTAAAAGAACTGCTAAGTAACGAGACTATCTTAGCGCACTATGACGGCAAACTTCCGTTGAAGCTGGCGGTAGACGCGAGTTCTTTTGGACTAGGTGCGGTCCTGGGTGTTGTCACACCAGAAGGTATTGAAAAACCATTAGCATACCAGTCTAGAACGCTAACTAATGCTGAAAAGAACTACTCCCAGATCGATCGAGAGGCTCTAGCAATTGTCTGGGGCGTGAAGAAATTTAACCAATATCTGTATGGTAGGGAATTTACTTTATGTACGGACCACAAACCGCTTCTATCAATATTTGGTCCTCATAAGGGTTTGTCAGTGTTTAGCGCCAGCAGGTTGCAGCGATATAGTTTATTTTTGTCAGGGTACAAGTTTAATATAGAATATATAAAATCAGCTGATCACGGTAATGCCGACGCGTTCAGCAGGCTACCACTGACAATGAAAGAGCCGGAAGTGAGCGACGATGACCACTGGAAGGGCAGTTATTTGCATTGTCTTTTGGAAAGCTCAGTGCCTTTAACTTTTGAAAATGTACAAGCAGAAACGCTAGAAGCTCTAGTTTTATGCAAAGTTATTGGTTATGTAAGGCACGGGTGGCCCAATAGCATCCCTGGGGATGACAAGGAATTGTTGCCATATTTTGCAAGGAGGGAGGAGTTGTCTATAGTAAATAATATATTGGTTTGGGGTTACAAAGTTGTCGTGCCTAGCAAAATGAGAAAATATGTGCTGGACGAGCTTCACTCATCCCACATGGGTATAGTCAAAATGAAATCGATAGCTCGTAGTTATGTTTGGTGGCCTAATATTGATGATCAAATTGTGTCCTTGGCAAATAATTGTTCTTCCTGTTTAATGGAGAGAAATAACTCTAGCAAGTGTCAGCTGCATACGTGGCATTATCCCTCAAGTCCATGGCAAAGGCTTCACATGGATTATTTAGGTCCGATTAATGGAAAAATGTATCTACTAATTGTTGATGCGCACAGCAAGTGGCTGGAAGTGTTTCCTGTAGCTTCCACTTCAGCCAATGTAGCCATAAATCATTTAAGAGATTTGTTCAGTAGGTTTGGCCTGTCAGAGACTGTCCACAGTGACAATGGTCCACCATTTTCCTCATTTGAATTTCATAATTTTATGTCAAACAATGGTATCAGACATACTTTGAGTCCTCCATACCATCCCATGAGTAACGGTTTGGCAGAGAACTCTGTCAAATATGCTAAGAATAAGATCAAATGGGCTTTACGTGATAAGAAAGATGTAAATATAGTTTTAAGTAGAATATTGTTTGATTATCGAAATGCTGTTCATGCTACCACCAATGAGACCCCAGCAAAGTTGATGTTTAATAGGCAATTAAGGACTAGGTTAGATTTATTAAGGCCTAACCTGTCAATGACAGTTAGTAAAAGACAAGACAAGCAAAAGGAGTATTTCTCTGGAACTAAAGTTAGACTATTTTATCCTGGTCAAAATGTAATTGTTAGGGACTATCGCACCCGCGACAAATGGGTTAGTGCTACGGTAATTAAGCAGATCAGCAATGTTATATACGAAGTTGAATTGACGTCTGGCATTGTGTTCAGACGGCATATTGATCAGATTGTAGCCGTGCAGGGAGAGCCAGCTGATGTAAACAAACAGGTAGAATCAGCTGACGCTTTCGATGACAGTTCCTCTTCCCCCCCCCGGTCGTGACGCCGGTGGTGGGGCAAGAGCCAATAGCGGTGAGTCCCCACTCTCCGCCGAGCGGCCGTGTGGCTCGCTCCCCTCCCCTCTCAGTGTCGTGCCGTTCTAACGGTAAACAAACAGCTGATCGTGGCAACACGTCACTGGCTGCGACGGCAGCTGTCATGCTTCGCCAGCTGTTCCCAAACAACAACAATGATAGACGCTATCCTGTGCGGGTTAGAAATCCCGTGGATAGGCTGAACTTGTAAATTATATTGTTTTGTTCTATTTTAGTTGGTTTCATTATGTTGTTTTATTTGTCTTAGTTGTGTTAACCAAAGCTTTCATACCATTTTGCTTTATTGTTGTTTAAGGAAAATTTATTGATGTTACTGTATTAATGTGTTAATTGAGTTTCAACAATGTTTTTTTTTTTTTTTTTGTTAAACTATGTAGGGTCAATCGGGGCTAATGTGAAACACACAAAAATTTGGGGTTAATGTGAAACATGTAAATAATTATTAAGTTTTTGTTAGATGGATATCTAAAAAAATGTCATTTTGTAGCTTGTATATTACTTAGTTTAAACCCATTTTAAACATACATAGAATCCACTTATGTATATACAGAAAAAAATAAAAATCATAGTCATGGAATTTTACGTAAAAAAACTTTTAAACGGAATGCAAAAACTTTTTCTCAGTCATAAAAAATAACTATCAAAAACCCAATAACTAAATTGTTAGGCATTCTAGAGGAGTTGGTGAGTATTTTTAGCTATTAATGTTTGTCTTAAGTCTAACATAACCTAAAATATTAACCACCAAAGTTGAGGGGCTAATATGAAACAGTGTTTGGGGCTAATGTGAAACAGTGGTTGGGGCTAATTTGAAACGCTGACCAGGATTATTTAGAAACAAAACTTGAACAACACTATTCTACAACATAAAATTTGTATCCACCCACCACATTTGAACACAAATAAATGCATATCTTTTTGATTTTTCATGCAGCTTCTTTTTTTTACTCTGTGTTAAAGGTGGGAATTTTTATCAGCTGGTAGTTCCCAATCAGCTGTTTCACAATATTGTCTAGTTCATTACCATTTGTAGCTAACCTCAAAACACCCGATGTGTAACTAAGTGTTGTGTTTGTTATTTTGAAAATGGTGCGCACTTACAAAAAGAAAGGAAGTAGAAGAGTTTATCCAGAAAACATTTTGGATGAAGCTAAGAAAAGAGTAACTAAAGGTGAATCATTGCGTAGTGTTGCTAAAGTACTCAGTATTGAAACAACTTTCTTGTTTCGTTATTTAAAAAAGTGTGAAACTGCAGTTGATTTAAGACCTCCAGGTCACAAACATGCTTTGAGTAATGAGATTGAAAATAAATTAGCTGATCACTTGAAAGTCATGGCTAAAAATGGTTTTGCTCTGAGTAAGACTGAAGTTTTGGACGTTGTTAAGGAATATGTTGAGCAAAATTCGTTAACTGTTCCATTCAAGGACAATCGTCCAGGCCATGATTGGTACATTGGTTTTTGCAAAAGGCATAAACTAAGCTTAAAAAAAATGGAGCCTCTGGAGAAAGCACGCAAAATAAACACAAGTGATCCTTTTCTAATTTATGAATTTTACGATTTGCTTGAAAAAAAAAAATAGAGGAATTGGATATTGCAAATAAACCATCACATGTGTACAATCTTGACGAGACATCATTCTGCTCGGATCCCTCAAGAGTCAAGTTTGTATCAGGCATTGGCCAAAAAGCTCACCGTACTCAAGAAGGAACTGGTAGGGACAATACTACTGTACTGGGCTGTTGTAATGCAGCAGGAGTAGTTCTTCCTCCTTTAATAATTTTTCAAGGAGCAAATTTATGGTCCTCTTGGAAAGGGCAATATGATTTGCCAGGCACCTTCTATGCCTGTAGTGAAAAGGGATGGATGACATCAAATATATTCAATGATTTTTTTGTGAAGTTCTGCCAAGAAGTGAAAGAGAGACCTCTTCTGCTGATTTACGATGGCCATATGACCCATCTAGATGTTCACACTGCTATGTATGCTAGACAGAATCAGGTTACAATAATTAAACTTCCAGCACACACTACAGACGTTCTCCAACCTTTGGACACAACATGTTTCAAAACATTGAAATATGCATGGGACTTAAAAGTAACCGAGTGGTACAGACTGAATCAAAGAAAGATGCAAAAGAATGAGTTTGTCGATTTACTCTGTCAGGTTTGGCATAATGGTTTGACACCAGATAACGTTAGAAAAGGCTTCAGCCATGTAGGCATATTTCCATGTGATCATGCTAAATATCCTGTATCACGCTTTGATGCGGAAAAGCTGGCCAGGTATAGAGCTTTTAAACAAACTGGTAGGTCCAACTGTGATGGGAACCAAGAATGCATAACAGCTGAATCTTTTGAAAATCCAAATACTGTCACTGAGTCTCTGTCTCTGGGCAATGTAACACCTTGCACTTCGACATCAGATAAGCCACGAGATCTAGAAGTATCATTGTCTACATCTGATAAAACAATGTCTAAGCCTAGTACTAGCAATTCCGAGTCTCTTATTGGATCACCTGTAGGTGATGGGTCACAGTCTTCTTCGTCTTTTGAGATGTTACTGCTCCAAAAAATTAATAGAACTCTTGCTCCCAAAAAGAAGAGAAAAAGAGTAGACGCAAGCTCAAAATTAATTACAAGCGATGAATGGATTGCTGCCGAGCAATTGAAAAAAGACCAAGAAAATGACAAATTGAAAACAAAAGAACTGAAATGTCTTGGTAAGCTAAATAAAGGAGAAAAAACTGCTAAGAAATCTAACGCAAACAAAAAGATTAGGCCTAAAAATAAACAAAACCTCCTATCATCTATTCCTCTGGGTAATGGTAATCCTCTAACTTCAAATGCTGAAAGTAAGAAAACCAATGCAGAAAGTTTAGATGAAATATCGAGTGGTAGGCCAACAGTAATTACCCAAACTGACAACCAGTTGTATCTAAAAATGGAAAACAGTAGTAGGCCCATGAAAAAGAAGCAAAGAAAGGCAGGACATATCAAGATAGAAATAGATGAAGATACCTCTGATAGTGATGAACCGTCTCTTTGTGATACTGACGAGGAATCGTTAAGTGATTTAATTTCCAACTCCAAAAAGGACATAATCAACCCTGTTGCATATGAGGCACCTGTTTTTCAGGAAAATATAAAGAAAGGGACTTTTGTTTTAGTTGATGTTAAAGGTGGTAAGAGGAAATCAACCCATTACAAATATGTCTGCCTCATAGAACATGTCGATATGGATGATGGTGAAGTTACCGTACAAGGCTTAAGGTGCTGCAATGATGAAATTACCGATTTTGTGTACAATGAAGGGGACATATTCAATATTGATTATATGGATATAGAAGCTGTGTTACCTTTCCCTTTGACCACATTCAAAAATAGAAAAATTACCTATGTTTTCCCTGGTTGTGTTAATGTTTTTGAACAATGAATGAACAAAGATGTTGATTTTATATCGTGATTTCTGATTTTTAAGCTTTCTATTTCTGTGAACCATTATTTTTGGCCTAATTTATAATAAAACATTTACAAATTTAAAGCTTGAGAGTTGTTACTAATTTCCCTTAGATTATTTATACCTAAATCCATTTCAAAAAAAATTTATCCTTCCTTATTTTCGTATTAATTAGTGAAATATTTTAGTTTCCATATTAAAACATGAAAAAAAATCATTAAAGATAAAGTTAAGCAAATTAAAGGTTATGGAAATAATAGATTATATATATTTCTATAAGCTGATATGTTTTTAAGTAATCAGATGCTCATAATATGGTAATTATTGAGATGTTTCACAATAGCCCCTTGGCTGTTTCATAATAGCCCCTTTTCTTGGGGCTAAAGTGAAACACTGTTTTATTTTTTTCATGATTTTATTTTATGACATAAAACATTATTGATACCATTAACTTATAGAGGAAACAAAGCTACAAATTGCTGAATTTTTGTTTGTGGGTTAGGGCAAATAGATTAAAAGTTATATTGCAAAGTTTACATTTTTGTTTCATATTAGCCCCGATTGACCCTAGTGTGTTATTTTGCAGTGTTTTTCAACTTTGGAAGGGAGGAAATGTGGTGTACATATCTGAATCCAATATAAATAGTCAGCTATCTAAAATATATTTGTTAAGATAGGAATGTTGATTGTCAATCTGGCCGTTGGCGGTTACATGTATGTGACGTCATATGAGACCATACATTTTGAAATAGATCCTATTGGCTACTGAGGTCACGCCACTTCTTCCCGCCAACGTTCCTTACCGTTCCAGCAGCGAGTGTTCTCTCCCAGTCCAGTTTTACCCACGGTCCGTGAAACCCGCGTCCTCCCGACCAAGATGTAGTCCAATAGTTTTCCTTAATTGGTGTAATTTTATTACCCAGTTTTATTACCACCGGCCACGAACATCACATGTACAAGCTCAACATGTAATCTTTTTCCTTAGCTAAGTACTGATTATACCATTGTACTTTCTTTTTTTTTAACTCTACATTTATTAGATTTGCTAACTAGAGGGGAACAGTAATGCCAAAGATTGACAAAATGCTTAAAGAAATTGTCAAATAAAACATCAACTGTTATCATACCAGAATTAAATCTGTTGATCATTTCCCACTTTTCATACTTTAACAAATTTATGAATAAGTTTATTTGATTTTCTGTTTGCTTTCTGATTAAAATTTTATTGCAACCACAATTATAATTTTTACTAGGTTCACCCCTATGATCTCGGTATACCTGCATTTTATGAGAAATATGGTCAGCAAAACGTCCCTCTAAAGGGCTAATATAATATAAATTATCAGTAAAATTAACCAACATGTTATCTATACAAGAATTAATATGGGTGGGAGTTTTAACTGTGCAATTCAAATTTAGTGACTTAAGTAAGTTTGAAAAATATATTGAGTTTTGACTCTGTAATGCAGTCATTTCTGTATTAAAATCACCACAAATGGCAACCATGGCATTTTTAATCAATAATTCTTTCATAGCCTGTTCAAAGTTATGAAAGAAATGAATCAATATTCCCTTGTGGAGATCTATAAAAACTAACAATATACATATTTTGTTCAATTAATTTTAAGCAACATATCTGTACCTCAGAACTATATGGGCCTAAGTCACATTTAGTAGATTTTACAGGAGAGCATAAAAACTACGAACAGTTGTGTTTATTCTTTATTATAAAATTATGAACTGTGTTTAGTTTCTACTTCACAAGTTAACTTACTTATGTTTATAGAAGCATTAAACTGCTTTAGTATTTTTATGTAATTATTTTTTTGTTACATTAAAAATGGACTTACGATATTTTGGCTCTAATCAAAAACATATGTTATATTGCTACTTGGACTTAAGCAACCAAATTAAGTGTATCCATTAGCAACCAATATACATGGTTTAGTCAATAAAAACACTATTACAATGCTAATAAAATATATTATCTAACAATGTTGTAATGGCATCTGGAAAGTTGTTTTTTCTAAAATCAAAAACATTTGTTTTAATGCTATTTGGACTTAAGCATTGTATTTCCATTAGCAACTAATATACATTGTTTCGTCAATAAAACACTATTACACTGCTTATAAAAACTATAAATATAAGGTAAGAATTAATCTAATAATGTTGAACTGATATCTGGAAAGTCATTTTCACTAGCCCCATGTGGAAGGTTCTCAAAGTAAGCCTTGTATTCTTCAGGGACCCACTGGAGGATTGTCATTAAATCTCTGAATTTTTCATTACTTATTTTCCTCTTCTCAGATCTTAGTTTCGGAACTGATTCAGGCATGATTGTTTCTTTTCTCTTATTTCTTCTCAAATCCACACTTTTAAAATCAACATCATCAAAGCTTGTTTTATAGTACAGTATACCAAGTTCTTCTCTTCGAACCTGTAACCAAACTGTGTTGGAAATGAGGAAAGGTTCTCCAATAGTATTTTTTTTCCTGTTTATTAATGGTCCATCTTTATTAGTAAGCGAAAGAAAATCAAGAAAGTGTTCAAGAGACATTTTCTTTACAATGAATGGGTTTTTATTGCTACAAGATGCGATGAAGTTCGCCTAATCATTAGTAGTAAATATTGTGTTAGTTTTAAGATGCTTTTTTGCTCTTTCTATTAATCCATGTTTACCATCTACCTCCATATGTGTATGCCCAGCTAATAAAAATTTGTGGTTTATTTCATTAATGTTGGGTAGAGTTTTCAAAATCCAAATGTACATAAAAATCATATTAATATTTCTATTTTGACCGCTGCAGTTATCGGTCCAAACAGTCAGAGTGTCAATGCTGCTTTTATTGAGCTCTTCATTTGCCCAGGTAAACAAACAAGAAGCCATCTCACTTCCACCTCTACCTGCAGTGGTCTCATTCCAAATCATGCACCACGTTTTCTTTCCACTACTGTCGTCAATGGTGTAGTTTAGAGTCCAGAGCTTTCTCAAGTAGAAGCTTTGACAGTTTGTGAGAGCTGGAGTAGGAAGACACTTCTGTAGGTCTGCCATAACAACTTTAAATTTTTCATTTCCTTGTCCCAAAAGCTTATCTTCTTTTTTCAAATGGTATCTACGTGCTGCTTCATCTAGATGCTTCTGCTTTTCTGCTTGAAGGTTTTCTTTTTGCTCACCGTTTGCATTCTTTAATTGGCAATCAATTCTGTCACAAAAATCACATGTGTCATTGTCTGGCAAATGAAATGACAAATTGTATTCTCTATTGAAAATTTCTGAAAATAACCATTTCTTTTCGGGTTTGATATTTTTTTCTTTACATTCATTTTCATACATGGTATACATTATGGAAATGTTTAAATCATTACCCAAGTATTTTTTGTTTGTCCTTTCCCTACTATAGTGACTTTCATATGCTGGATATTTTGATATGTGGTTTCTTATGATATCCTTTGCTGTCTCTGGTATTTTGTTTCCTGGTACATGTTTGCCACGATGGTCTGGTTCAACCATACCAGTACTTTGGGTTTTTAAGAGAGCAAACTTAACAAATGTTTCTGATATTACTAGTGTGTTCAAGAAAAATTGTTTGCAAACTTTTTCAAAATTGTTATCCCATTTGAGAAAATAAGTATGGCTGTTTTTTCTACTATTTCTAGAACCATCTCTTTGTCGTGACCTGGCTATTGGCTTGGTTGTAATACAAGAAACTATATACTGGCGTTTAGAACTTAAGTTTCTTTCACTATTATAATAGTCAGAATGAATGTGTACTCTTTGTGCATGACTTATGCGCTGAGAGCATTTCAAGCGACAAGTAGTTTTACAAGGAGGTCTTAAAGTTCTTTCTTTTACAATATCTCCTTTAGAGTTTACATGCTCTTTTCCAGAAATTCGTCCCTGCTTTCTAATGTTTTTTTTCCACTTTTTTTCATTCCTTATTCTTTTTCTTCCTTTATTTTTAGGTTGAGTAACTATCGGTAACTCGCTCTCCGTGTCATCTGAATCGGTGTATGGTACCAGAGGTATTATATTATTATTATTTGCTGTAGTATTTGTACTTACAGATTGACTTTGTACTTGTTCTAAATCGTTACTTAAAGTTGAATCACTCTCTGAACCTGAAGGTGGAGTGTATGTTGGATCATCGATGTCATTCTCAAATAGGTCGCTCACAGAAGATAGCGCATCATCTAAATCTTCCAGTGTTGTCGATGCTCCAGATTCTTGTTCCATGTTTGTCACTTGTGTTATCGTCTCTAGCTCCCATTCATTTGACTCTGAAAAATAAATTGTTAAGATATTTTGAATATTTAATTTTATTTAAGTGTTTTGCTTTTAATAACATAGAGCTTTCTTTCCTACAAGTGTTCCCAGCCTTCAAGAAATAGAGAAATTCACTCGGTTTTGTCCAATTTATTTTAATTTTTTAAATTGATGTTCCGCCAAAACATTGATTAGTTCATTATATAGATAGCCTACACAAAGAATGTGGATATAAAAAATATTATATCGTTAAAGTGGATTTCTATTGAATTTTTATCATGTTTTTGGTAATTATGTGTAATTTACTCGTCACTCACGAAGTTTTTCATATTGAAGTATAATTTCTGTTAAACATGTAGAATGTTAAATTAGGTAGAATAACAAGTCGGAAAGACAAAGAACCCCTAAGAATATAACTATTATCGTATGAAATTAATGCTCTCTGTCCCTACCGACTACAGCATTTACAGTCTAATGACAATGTACTAGGTCTAGGCCCAGCTTAACACGATTGAAATGGAACCTAAATTATTGCTAGGGTAGGCTAAAGCCCCCGAGTAAATACCTGCTACAATATGGTTAAATGGTTAAACATAACAGTAATTTACACAAAAAAGATTTTTATAACAACCATAAATTTACTGAAATTTATTTAAACTGAGCCTAGAGTATTATGTACCTACTAATCTCACCTGGTTCTACTGGAGTTGAAATGAAATTAAGAAGATGTACGTCTTTACTAGTTTCTCTTTCAACTTGGATATTTTCACTTTCATGCATGTTAAAATTCCATTGGGTTGAGTCATTGTCAGGTAAAACGAGGATGGATGTGCAATCTGGATTCAATACCTAGAAATAAAATTGAAAATCAAACATACACTTAGGCCTACTTCTCCTATTGGCACAACAATGTTCTAAACCTAGGCTAATAATAATAATAATAATAAAAATTGTTCCTTGAGGTCTGAGTATAAAATTCGAATTTTACTTTAAGTTTTACATATTGTTAGCTTGTAAACATATTTAAAAAATACTTACTTTTAATTCGGTTAAAGTCGGTGAAGGAGTGGAATTTCTTCGTGGAACTTCTACTGATTGATTGCTAGGACAATCATTAGTTTCAGGTTTCAGATTATCTTCAGTGAACGTATTAAGGTTTTTCAATTTGGAAAGTATAAACTTTCCCCTACTTTCCATATTAATACCAAAACGTTTTGTTAAAAGTAGAATAAAACTTTGATTAGTACAGCTCAGTCCTAACCTCAATAATCTCTCTAATAGCAGGCAGCAGCAATATCAACAGTATTATTGACAGTCATCAGCTGTTCAGAAAACAGGACTTGAGACTAAATGAGTATAGTGGCTAGGGCCAGACAATGGCAAGTCCATTTTGTGGACTTAGGTTTTTGCTGAAATGCTCAATGTTCAGAACCATAACATCATAGGTGGAGTTAAGTTTGTCTGGTTCTGATATACCTCAGGACTTAGACTCATATAACCTTTGATAAATCATAAAAATAGAATTTTTAGCGGAGTTACGATGGTATGGCTGGATGTAAAATGAAATTTTAAGAACATACGTGCAATAACCTAAAAAATAAGAAATTTTGGACTTAGGCTCATATGGTTCTGAGGTACAGATATTTCAATATCCATTTCTATGCTAAAACGTTCTAAATTTATTACTTTATAATTTATATCCTGTTTAACAAAATTCCTGCTCCACCATTTTTTCTAATTTTTCTACAATAAAAACTAGCAGGCAAATAACCATGAGGAATATACAGGTTTACTTCGTCGGTAGTCAACCAGTGTTCAGACACACAAATAATATCAATTTTTTCTTCACTACAAAATTGCTCTAATTCTAAGAACTTATTTCTAATACTTTGAATATTAAGTTGCAGTATTTTTAAATGGTTTACAGGCTTACTTATTGCAATAAAAAAGGTCCCTTTTGATACAATTTGAGATTGGTTCTGCTCAATGATCTGTATATTGTAGGTTGAAGACCGGTTTATGACATCACTCATGTCCGCCTCCGCTATACTGATTCCGTCTTCCAGCTTTTTTAAGTTCAGATCAGTTGAATCTTCTTGAACATTTTTCCCAGTTGATTGACTCTTTGGAGAACTGGAGACGATGTTGGAATAGGCAACCTGTGACCTGATTACATCACGATGTTCATTTGAAATGTTATGTTTAATATTTTGAAATATTTCTTTGATCATTAGGCTTATCTTTTCCTTCCCCTTGTTATTGAAGTGCAGTCCATGAGATGTGTATAGATGTCTAGGCAACAGATGAAGTGGTAATATAAAGACATGGTCTTCAGATTCGGCTAAGTGCTCAATTTCACTGTTAAGATAACTTAATTTTTCATCAAGTTCTGGCTTGTTATGTCGTAGGGGCAATGTAGCTAGGATCAAATTAGTGTGAAGAGTGGTTCGAATTTGTTGTTGAATATCATGTAAGATCAGGTTTTCACTCCTCTTCTCAAGATCGTTCGTTCCACCAATCAATACAGCTGCATCACACCACAGACAATGGATACGTTGTCTATAGAAACGTATCCATTGTCTGTGATCACACTTAGTAAGGCCCTTGATTTGTTCATTCATGTCATGAACGACACCACTCAGCATCGCACCAGGTCTAACAGTAGCTGTCACACAGCTTGTAGTTCTTCGCTGTACTTTATAAGACAAGTCACGTCCGTGACTGTCTGAAATTATAATTATGTTTTGCATGTCTGATAATGGTTTATTAGTTGAGGATTTGTGACACTCACCTTTAAAGCTTGTAGATGTCAAAGATTTTTTACTTTTAGGAACTAAGTATTTTTTAAGTATTTTTTAAAGTCTTTTTTGAAAAATGAAGTGGTGGGAATTCACTATGTTGAAAAGAGAAATGCTGCTTTTCTTTACCTACATTACTTTCTGCGAGAACTTGAAAGCTGTTACTTAGTGGTATATAAAATGGTTCTGAATGAACTGGTTTTTTTAAAGATTTATTTTTATTATTTTCAAGTCTTTGCTCATTACTAAATCCAAAACGCAAGACATCTAATTCTAGTTTTAATTTAACAATTTCTTCCTCGCGTTCTAATACCATTTGATTAAGTTTTGAAATTCTAAAGTTAAGAGATTTGTTTTTATTGTTAGTATCATTTAAGTCCTGTCCGAGTGTTTCCATAATTTTGTTTAAATTTTCAATTTCACTTTTCAATTCTTCACAAGTTAAGCCCTCCACTTCACTCATATTGAAAGACTCACTCCCATTACATTGGTTACATTTCCAATTAGATTTTGCATTTGAAATAAATTTAAATTCTTCCAAGTCCATATTGATACACGTAATGTGAAATCATTTCAAACACACTCCGGTGCACAATACAGCTCTACTGCTCTTGTTTACATTTTTATCACAAACTCCACAGGGATACTTTATTTTCTTTACTTTAACCATAAATAAAGTTAATTAAAATTAAAAAATAACTGGTAAACAATAGTAGAAACCAGTTAACAATAAATTTCACAATTTAAAATAAATTAATTCGAGATGTCCTTTTTGTGTCAGGTCACCACAACAAACAGTTGTAATGATTTATATTCAACAATAAACAAGTGTCAGAATATAAGAATCTATTTTTAACCAAGAACTTAAATGCTATTCACAATATTGAGAGTATAAAATCCATAAAAGGACTGATATTCAAAGTAGTGTAAATTCTATTTTGTTAAATGACAACAAACAAATCTTTAAATATCTGGACAAGAATGACTGCAACAATTAGCTACAATGGTTTATCTGTCAAGAGTTCAAAGGTCAGGCTTGATAGAATAGGTCCACTGCTTCATGTCTTATCTTTGGTCCAATCTTATCTACATGATAAAACAAATCAGCATTTATCAAAATAATTTAAAGAAAAATGTTAATAGTTCAAAAACTATGGATTGCATCTAAAATCAGTTTTCATCAAAATATAGTCTATTACTCACTGAACTTGCTGATATGAAAAAACTATCAAAAACTCAAATATTTACCACTAAAATTTTATGAAATCTAAGAGCTCACAATAACAATACCTCCCATTCCATATGTATGTGCCGTACTCGTGGAAGTCTCAGAAAGTTGGTGTTGCAGCACATGATCCACGGTCCTTGTGGCACAGATCATCGCGACTTCCTGTGCAGGGACGCTATGAAGGGTCACTGCACAGAGTTTTATCCTAAGGCCTCGTACACATGGACGCGACATGCCGCGCGACTCAACATACTCGTAGTTTAAATGGAAGCGTACACATGCGGTCGCCTATTCGGTAATGACGAGCGGCTCGTCGTGCGACTCTAGGTTTCCGCGTCAACCGCTAGGTTGCAGCGCGGCTCGAGTTCTATTGTTCCATACGGAAACGTACACATGCCCTCAGTCTGTCGCGCGACCTGAACGAAGATGGAGTTACAGCAAAGTTTTGATACCGAGCTTTTCATTGATGAAGTTGAAAAACGGCGTGCCATTTGGGACTTTGAGAGTGAAGATTACAAAAATCGGGTGTTGAAAAGGTCGGCCTGGGTAGAGTTAGTGGACTTGTTTTTTGAGAAGGATGCTACAGTGGAACAGAAGAAGATTTACGGTAAGTGGTTTTTAGTTAACCCTGGAGAGGTGGATATAATGTATTGATTTGGCGTTTCTTTTCACTCATATATTGTTAAATAAACTCATATATTGTTGTTAAATCATCACTTTTGATGATTATTATAATGATTATTCGTACATAGGTTAATAGGTCTGGACAACACAGAACACATCTAAACCTTTTAAACCCCATAATGTTCAGTTACAAACTTGTTAACGTTTTTTATTTGTAATAAAATCTGCATTCTATCCCTAAACTTAATTTAAATTAGTCTAACGATAAAATAATGTTATGAGGAATACAAATGTATTTATGTATGTAATTTTCTTATTAAAACTGTAAATAAGGGTTTAGCACATCAAAGGATTCATGAAAAAAGATAAGTAGAACAACAATAATTATTGTAATCTAAAATTAAAAGGTCTACAGGTTGATTATATAATGGCAATTAACAACATCACAAAGCCAATTCGTGTAATAGGTAACGGGCGGGTGAAACTATACATAATTATGGCTCAAAACAATGTATCCTATTTTAGTTGCAACATCATTTTACTCCAAGGGTGACTATATAACGTATGATTCACAATTATTTTTACACTACAGGTCATTTACACCATTTTGTCTTGCCATGGTAGTCTTCCCTCAGTGATGAAGTAATGACGAAATCTATCCCTTACTTCTTTCGCGTATGTGTTTGGGCGTTGTACTACGTTTTCCACATTGACAAACGGTGCTGCATACAAGGTATCTTCGTATCTACAACCATCTCGCTGACGAACATAGTTGTGAAGCATACAACACGCCAAAATAATGTTTTCTGCAAAGTCTACGTTCACATTAATAGGCCTATGGAAAATTCGCCATTTGTTTGCTAAAATTTTAAAAGTGCATTCTATGTACCTTCTAGCCCTGGAAAGTCGGTAGTTGAATATTCGCTTGGAGTGTTCTAACATCTTTCCAACGTATGGGCGCATGATGTTTTTGCTGAGACCAAAGGCATCGTCACCAACCAATACATATGGTAGAGGTGTTGCGTCTCTATTTGAAATTGGTTTCGGATCAGGAATATTCAACTTGTTTTGTATAAGCTTTTTGTAAAATGTGGATTCTTGAAAAATAGAAGAATCATTACTTTTTCCGTAGGCTCCAACATCAACAAACAAGAAACTATAGTTTGCATCGCAAACAGCTAGCAGGATCATTGAGAAATAGTGTTTGTAGTTGTAGAAAAGTGACCCCGTATGTTCAGGTTGCTGTAGTCTAATGTGTTTACAGTCTACAGCTCCAAGACAGTTAGGGAAATTGGCATAGCGGAGAAATTCGTCACTTACTTCTTTCCACTTCTCTTCTGTGGTTGTTGGTATGCAAATACATTTGAGTTTGTTCCAGATTACAGCACATACTTGCTTGACCACGCTGCATACTGTAGACTTTCCCAATCTATAGTTGTAGTGCAGTTCAACGAAAGAACATCCAGTAGCTAAATACCTGAAAATAAACACACTCGCATTAGTAAAGAAATGTTTCTAAACAATTATGTTAGTGTATGTGTTTTTTTTTTTTAGGTGCTTCACTTCAAAAAAGATGGAAGAATTTGAGAGACAGTTTTGCAAGGGAGCTGAGAAAGAAAAAGACTACTAAGTCAGGGTCAGCAGCAGTAAAAAGCACACCTTACATATATTTTCAAAGATTGATGTTTTTGGAAAACACCATGCGAAATAAGGAAACTCAAAGTAGCATCGAGGAAGATGAAACCACCGTCTTGCAAGATGTAGATGAACGATCAGACAATGAAGATTTGACCATGCCTCAACGACCTCTTAGCAGTGGAATTAAAAGACCTAAAATGAACCCTGTGGACAAGCACTTCTCTGATATCTTTGGAGGTTAAGTGGTAGAGAGGACTTTTAAGTCCTAACTTCGCCTCTGTAAATAAAGGCATTTTTCATTTCATTTCATCTTGACCAAGAGCATTTCCGTGAGAGAAAGTCAGACGTTGCCAGAAAGTGATGATGAAGATAAGCTTTTTTGCTTGTCCTTGTATAAAGAACTAAAAAGAGTACCACAGCATGTAAGGATAAGGACTAAGATACAACTACTAGAAGTAATTCAACGTGCACAAGACATTCACACACAACCACAAGCATACGCTCCTACTCCACATAACCCACCCTACAACCGCAATCCGTACAGCCAAGGTCCATCAACGACAGGATATGCCCTACAACGTACAGCACACAACTTTATGAACCCTCATGTACCAGTCTCCCATAACTTCAACGAACCACATCCCACACAAGCTACATCACCTACAGACAGTGTCATGTCACAGGAAAGTTTAATGGAACTGTACGAGTAATGTCAACTACAACACACGTGTTATAGACTTTTCATTTAGTGTGACTAGGGTAAACCATACAGTCATTGGCACTAGTACAGTCATTGGCACTTTGTAATTATTTTGTTCATTACAAGATTTAGGTTGGCAGCATTGAATGCCAACATAGTTCATTAGATACTCTTAACAGTTCTCCCCAATTGGTATTGTAATGTTTGCAGATAGACTGCACGTGGTGTCTGGAAAAATTATTTTTAGTATAGGTAAGCTTTTTCTGTTGATCTTCTTGTGAATTCCTTTAGAGTTGCTTCTCTGTACTATGTTATTTTCCCTTTGATAAGATAAATCTTTGCAACTAAGACAATGATAGCTGTAATGTAGAAGGAGTTGAAACCATTTTTGATAGGTTTTAAGTTAAATAACCTCAAAATCAAACCTGCAAAGGGGGTGCCAATGACTGTATGTTTAAAAATTATGAAATATAGTCATCGGCAGGGAGTGCCAATGACTATGTATTTAAGAGATTGTTTATTTTAAGCCAAAATAACATCTTTCGAAGTATAAAAACAATGGGCTTTTTATGAATATTGTTATTGTTTAACAACTCAATTTGAAACAGTCATTGGCACACATATATATTTCTCGTTGGCATGCCAATCACTGTAACCTAGCAGTGATTGGCACTATGTCAATGTATAGATATTGGCATGCCAATAAATAACTTTTTTCTTTTCAGATCACCAACGGAGTTCAAATTATGCCTAAATTCTCTTACAAAGCCGATTCTCTTGAGGCAGCTTTACAAGATGTTAGAAATGGAATGACCAAAAAGGCTGCAGCAAAAAAGCATGGTGTTCCTCGGTCAACTATTCAGTTTCGGCTTAGTGACAAGTTTTCAAAAACACAACTTGGTCCTCCACCTGTACTGACGAAGGAAGAAGAGGATACACTTGAAAAATGGATCAATGACTGCTGTCGGAAAGGTTTCCCACGACGGAAAGAAGATTTGCAACTGAGCGTTCAAGAATTCTTAATACAAAATGAAAGACCTAATCCTTTTAAAAACAATCTTCCAGGCCTCGGTTGGTATCAAGCATTTTTAAAAAGGCACCCTAACCTATCCTTAAGGACTCCCGAAGGAGTAACTTCTGCAAGCTCATGCGTCAGCGAAAACGATATTAAAAATTGGTTTAAAACTATAGAAGACATTTTGAAAGAAGAAAATGCGGTGGACGTTTTGAAAGACCCGACTCGTGTTTTTAATGGCGATGAGACAAATTTCCTACTGTGTCCAAAGGGTTCTAAAGTTTTAGCTCCCACAGGATCAAAAAATGTTTATGAAATTGACAAGGGAAATTCAAAAGCCGCCATTACTGTGATGTTTTCTTTTTCTGCTTGTGGGCGAATTGTTCCACCGATGTTAATCTATCCGTACCATAGATTACCATCAACAATTGTAAATTCTGTACCAGACTCTTGGGGTATTGGTCATTCGAACACTGGATGGATGAAATCCGAAGTCTTTTATGAGTACATCGGTAATGTTTTTAATGCACACCTTGAAAAAAACAATATCACACGGCCAGTTATCCTTTTTGTAGATGGGCATAAGAGCCATCTTTCCTATCAGCTAAGCCAACTGTGTTCTGAGTTGCAAATAATACTGATAGCCCTATACCCAAACGCTACCAGAATAATGCAGCCAGCAGATGTTGCTGCATTTAGACCAATCAAGTCAGGCTGGAAAAAGGCAGTGTTTAATTGGCGTAGTAACCACCCGACAGACGCTTTAACTAAGGAGAATGTTGCACCAATCCTGAAACATGTAGTGGACGAGGTCAAGCCTCAAACACTTACTAACGGATTTAGAGCCTGTGGCTTGTTTCCTTGGAACTGCAACTCAATTGACTATACAAAGTGTCTTGGTAAAACCCAAATGAAAATTGTACCATTAAGCGGTAAAGATGTAGTTACCTTGGATCAATTCGAAGGGATTGTAGGAGACGAAATGATAGAAAAATTCCGCAATATAGAGAAAGTTGTGTCGGAAAATAATGAACCTCCACTGTTTTTCACACTATATCGAGTGTGGGAGGAGTTTTCCAGAAATAAGCAACCTCAAAAATTTGGTTCGCCACATGCTGTCATGGAACTAAATCCACACTCTCCAAAAACTGTCACTGATGTATGTGTGCCAGATAGGCCTATTGTCAAAGATGCCACACAACTGATGTTACAAAAACAACAAAACTATGATCCTGAAATTAATTTACCTGCACCAGATGTCAGTGCCAATGCATTAAAAAATGACACCACATATCTTCAACAATCAAAATGTGAAACAATGTACAACAATGTAAATGTAAAACTTGACCATAACTATACAACACCCGAGAAAAAGTTAAGTGAAGGTTCACGTGTTGCGCTACATGCTTCACAAGGCATTGCCCAAGCATCTGGAAGCAGTGGTCCAGCTTTGGCTGATGTTCTCGTGTGGCCCGAAACTCCAACCAGAAAAGGCAAAAGAAAAACAGAAAGAGTACCTTACGTTGTTTCTTCGAAGAAATGGAAAATAATTTATGAAGAAAAGGAAGAAAAAAAGGCAAAAGAAGAAAGAGCCAAGGCAGAAAGGAAAAGACTACGAGAAGAAAAGAAGTTAAGTAAAGCCCAGAAAGGAAACTCTACTAAACAACATAGTAAGATTTCTGTTAAGAAGAAAAATTATGAAGATCAATTATGTGGGAAAGTCAAAGTTGAAAAGTCAATTGATGTTGATAACGGACCGTCTGTATCACATAAGCCTAAGTCTGTGGGGAAAAAGTTGTTTCCTGTAACAAAAAATGGATTGTGCTACAGTTGTGGGACTAACTTCAAAGACGAAGAAGTCTCCCAACCTGTTGAATGTGACATGTGTGATAGACTGTATCATATAAAATGTATACAAATGTTTGGACTTTGGAAATGAAATTGCCAACGAATTAAACATTTAATGGTTTTATTAAGATGTTGTAGAAGGGCAAACTATTATTGTCTAGTTTATTTGAATTTTAACGTCACAATATAGGCTATAGAAGTAATATTTTTTTTAAACTTTCTACTTATGCAATCATAATTATTGTATTCAATAGTTGTATATACACATTATACATTTTAGAGTAAGTTGTGTGCATGATTTCATTGCCTCACTCTTATTTTAGCAAAATATGAAAGTGTGCCAATGACTGTCAAACAGAATGCCAATAACTGTGAATTAGGTGCCAATCACTATAATTATGTAACATAATAACAAAATAAATATTTCCACTTCCACATAACATAAATATTTACTTTTTAAATTTATTGTGAATGTAAAAAGAAAGTATAAAGCCAAAAACCAATCAATATTAACAAAATATATGTTTTCATGTGTCTGAGAACAAAATATTGAACAGACGTAAGGAATAGCATCTTAAAGTGCCAATGACTGTATAGTTTACCCTATGTTCTTTATTTACATTATCATACATTTACATATCTCATTTGTTAATTAATTAAAATTCCTAAATAAATACACTTACCTCAATGTAATCACTAGCTTTTCTTCAGGTGAAACACAGTCCCTCACAAAGTTTGTGGAAGGTTTTAAATCATCCTCAACAATATTAAGAAGGCCATCAAATGATTCAACTGACATTCTAAAATAATTAAAAAACTTTTCTCGGAAATTCCTCAGCTTCGGATACAGAGTAAAAAAAGCACCATGACTAAATCTATCTTTCAAAATTGGATGCACCCACTTTTGTCTTTGTCTTCGTCTCCGTGACTTGTAACGTCGATACAAAATGTAAAGACATACTGCCTCTTCAACGTCCATTTCAGTTCTGATCATTGTTGTAATATTTTCCTGCCGCGCGACACGTCACCATTGCAGCGCCCATGTGTACGGACTTGCTTATCTTGTCGCGCGGCACGTCGCGCGGCGTGTCGCGCCCATGTGTACGCGCCCTAAGCCTTCCTGCCAGACAACCCACGTAGATGACGGAGGATTCGTTCAGTACAGGCGGGACTATAGAAATACCGGTCAAATCAAGTCACGCAACAGGTCTGTTACTGTTCATGATGGATGGGTTGTTTCATATAACACCGCACTATTGCTTAAGTATGAAGCACACATTAACTTTGAGCTTGCTCTACGAAAACAGTACACTAATGGTCGGGAACAAATCGATAACTTTCGATAATGACGGCAGTATACTCATAAATAACGTACACTACACGCCTACAAAGGGTCTTTATGAATTGCTCTTCAAACGTGCACCACTCAAGGAAGAGTACGACGAAAACGATTTGAACGCTTACAGGGATATAATGAAGCGGACACAGGCACACGAAAGAGGTTACAATTGGATGGTCTGATACCAAAGTGAACCAACTCCATATTTTTAATTTTTCAGTACGAACAATAATAGATTTTCAATGTTTGATGCTAAATAGCACTTTGAAATTGAAAAACATATTGTTGTTTTGTGATAATCTGAAAAGTTACACTAATTGTATCTTCATAATTACTGAAAAAAATTAATATAAAACTCAGCAAGGGATGAAAATATTTTTTCAAAATTTTTTTGTACTGACATGGTTCAGTCTGGTTCATGAAACTTACCATTGCACCCTGGGTGCTTCAGTGAACCAATATTTATATGTAAAATAAGTTACTTAAAATATTTTTCTTTCATCTTTAAAATTACTGAATTGTATCTAAAATGTTCTAAGGTGGATTTTACTTCTAAATTAGGGAGGAATAATAAGTTCATTACTGATTTTTCATTCTGATTTTATTATTTAAAAAGTGAGAAGACCAAACAAACACAGTATTACAAAATTAAAAACAGGTCAAATTTAATAAAACTTATAGATTATCAACCAATTCTTCATCGTTGATTTCACTGGTAGTTATTTCCTGTTTCTGGAACAAGTCTTCATAAAATCCATGGTGAATCGGTGGCACAAGTTCTAACATTGATTTTAAGTCAGCCTTTTTTTCAGAAGAAAGAGGTTTGCCGTTAGGATTCTTTGTGACTAAAGGAAGATGGTGAAGAGGAACTTGAGTCTTACTGGGTTCAGACCTCTTGGTTTCAAGGGTTTTTGATTTCTTTTTTTGGAGCCGTTTACTGAGACTGATTGAGTGGTACTCAACATCACTATTGTGTGTGTACTTATAATACATGACATAAGGATGACTTTGTCTTACACATAAACTTCTGATCTTTAACCATTCAACTTTCTCTCCGTCACACTCTTTTCTGTTTGTAAGAGCTGCGCAAACTTGATCAGTAGTTATCAAATCTGTTTCCTTTATAGTAATGACTTCAAATGCTTGCTTCTTTGACCTACATCCCTTTATTATTTCAGCAAGCTGTTGTGGGACATAAATGTATTCGTGTCTTCTCATGCTTTTTTCTATGTGACCAAAATCCGTGTCGTTTGGCAAAAAACTGTGGCCTGGTATGGGAAATTTTTGCTCAATTTCTTTAATGTTGTTTAAAGGGTTTTGCACTAGTCGCATGAGTAGGGATACCATTTTGAAATTCCTATTCTGGCCACCACATGAGTCGCACCACAACACAATCTTTTCTTTTGTAGGATGGTCAGAAATGTATTTCAAAAGGCAGGATCCAATTTCATCTGGTCCCCTTCCTCCTTGACATTCATTCCAAAGGTGCATTGTTCCTTTTGACGAGGCACAGTCATGAACGCCTAAATTATAAACGGACAATTGCCTCTTATAATATGCTATTCCTGTAGGAACCTTTGGCAATGAGAATGTCTTCTGTAAATCAAAAGTTAAAACGGTGCATTCGCCGTTTTTAGCAAATTGCATGTCCCGCTTCATTTCATCTCTTGCTGCATTTACTTTTCTATGGTGAAGCTCAGTATTGGCCAACACTTGATTGAGTTTCAATTTTTTTTCTGCAGAGTCTAGTTCACTCTCAATCGCTTTCTTCTGGACATTATATGAATCGCACACTTTACAGGTGTCCTTATGAGGTGTCTTAAAACCTAAATTGAAGTCTTTGTAAAAGATTTTTTCATACATTGACTGAGACACAGTCTGATCTTTAACATTATCAGCTTCCATTTTTTGGGCATATAACCTATACATTAGACTTAAATTTAATTCAGCCCCTAAATACTTTTTGTTTGGATTATCTTTGCGACTGTAATGGCTAGTGTAGGCAGGAAAAGATGATATATGATTTTTAACAGAGTTAATTCGTTCATCTGATAGTTTGTTATGAGGCGTATGTTTACCTCTTTTGTCTACAACCTCACCACGACTAACTTTCATCAGTGAGCGATGAATCTTCGCGCTATCTATTTTAAGTGTTTTTATAAACATACTTTTACAAATCCTGACATCAATATTTTGACATGGCAAATAATAGTAACGAGAGAATTCTCTCTTTGAATCATCAGAACCCTTTTTTTCAAAAGCATTTCGAACTTTAACAGACCTACCAATAATAGCAGTCTGTGTATCAAATGACCCTGAATTCCAAAAGAGATCAAAAAACTTTTTCCTTTCATCAATATTAACTTTTTCAGCGCATTTCATTCTACATTTACAGTCAAACGGTTCAAATATTTTACTTGCAACAGGATTACCACTAGTACTCTCATAAGCTTTTCCTGAGTTTCGATTTATCTTTCTAATATTTTTTTTCCACTTAGCTGGATCTCCGTAGTTTCTCTTTCTTCTCTTCTTCTCGGGTGGGTTTTCTTCTGTTGCTACGAGTGTTTCCTGTCTCATTTCTGATCCATCTGCCCCAACATCTTTTCCATCCTTCTTCTTCTTCTTCTTCTTCCTTTTTTGCTTAGAACCACATGGGACATCATCTGCAACATTAATGCCAATATAAAGCATGTACAAAGCCAACAATATAAAATAGTCCTATTTTATTAAAGTATGGTGGTAAAAGGATTACTGTAGTAATAATGTACCAATATATACACACACAAAAAACAAAATAAGGTTTGTTTTATTAAAAAATGAATTAATTAATCTATTATCATTGTCTATAAGCTTTATAAAAATCCAGGGGCAAACAAACAATCAGCATTTTTACAATCTCGTCTGCCAGAATGAACTAACATCATTTAAATATCTGAACACTGTATGCCAGAGTGAACTAACTCCAAAATCCCAGTTATGACAACAGATAGTATATCGTGCATTGCAGATATCTGTTAACAACACTATTGAAAGGCTACAACATTAATATGTTACAAAAAACACAACCACAACAGCTGATATTATGGAGGGAATAGTTAGTTCACTTTGGCATAAGATGAAATGCTAATGTACACTAACCTATTGCATATAATTGAAATGACCTTAGATAATTAGTAAATGTGAAATATTACCTTCACTACTATCTTCAGCATGTTGAGGTGGGATGTACTCGTCGCCAGAATCTTCAAATAAGTCGGATAAACTGGAGTTTAACTCACTATTTATTAAAGAAGAGGATGCACCATGAACCAACTCTAATGCGTCAGTCATGTTTTTCAGGAGTTAGTTCAGTCTGCCACACAAACAAAATCAAAATTCCCCGTATGGTAAAACAGAAAAATAAAATTTCCCTCACAAACTCAGCTGTTTAATATGGTTCTCTCTGGCATGTGAATGTATTGTATTTTATAAAGTAAGAAATGACAATACCGGAAAAACATTGAAATTGGAGTTGGTTCAGTTTGGCATCAGACCATCCAATTATAAAAGCAACATAAACCGTAACAACTCCACAAAGTGACGCTTCCGTACCCAGTTTCTTGAAGTATACCGATCTCGGTATCTGTACTCGTGCCCGTGATCTGAACACAAAGGTTCTCTTCCAGCCGTCCCTCCACTGGGGGTTCTAGGCCACTGTATACTTGTCGTTCTCCACAGTCTTATCCATAAACCTTTTACTGTGCGATGGGGTTTCTCACTAGGGTGGCTCGAAAAAACCTTTTTTTTGGAGTAATCAAATTCTAATAGCGCAAAAAACTTGCGCATAGACGTCATTATTAAGGAAAAATATAAAATAAAATCATTTTCAAAATTTGAAATTGCGTAGAGGGCTTAAAGTTACGAAAAAAATTAAAATTTTGGCAATTTTCGAAAACACGCAAAAATTCAAATTTTAATTTTTTTGGGGTCTAATAGTTAAAAAAGGGTTTAAAGAGTGGCCTTAATAAATATAAATAAAATTTAGACTCATTCCTTTTAAACTGAAACCGCGCAAAAGGCCTGATGTTGAGGCGTTTTTGTAAAAAAACGATCTTTCATGATTTTTAACGATTTTTAAATATATGCCTCAATCTAAAAATTAGTAAGTTAATATTTTAATAGACTGAAAACCATTCAAAATTGTTCTCCCAACACGGAAAACAATACTTTCCGAACAGATAATCCTAAACTGTATTCGCGCAAAAGGCCGAAAGTAAGGTACTAGTTAGCTCTCCTCAAAACATACTCCCCTTCCGCTTGGACGGATAGACTCGCCCAGGCTACGGGACACACGGGCGGTCAGTTGCAAATCATCCGCGTTACTGCTAGTGCTTACGTTGTTAGTGCAATCAAACAGTGATGTGATGAACATTGTGATAAAGTGTTTTTATATGTTGTAATTTTGAAATGGCATGTCCAAACGCTCCCCGTGTCACAAGACAGACTATTGCGTGCCCTATCATCGGTGTGCCCTAAGAACTAAGTGGATTGTCGCTGCCAACATATGAGGACATCCTGCTCTGTTGCTTGGATGAGAAGTATAAACGTTCTTTGTTATTTAGCCCTATTAATAAGAAAGAATTAGGATTTTTAGCAATTGCCGATTGTGTAGCTACTCAAGTAGTTGGAATTTACAACAAGGCCACAATTCAAACAAAAACACACTCGTGTGGTCCAATTGATCCAATCATATTACAACTCTTATATTGCATTAAAAAAATCTTATAACCGAGACTGTGAAAGATTTTTACAAGAAAAAAAATTGAGGCTTTCATACAGAATGTAAAAATCAAACTTTTTGATATTGCTGCGTGTAAATGCAAAATAACTTTGAATTGCACATGTGGTACTGTCATCTGTAAGGGCAACTTGTCTTTGAGTGTAGCCTGTAAATGTGATAAAACTAGAAGAATTCCAGACATTGAGTTGAAATTTATGTATGATCAAAGAACAACCAGAATTATGGCTATTGGTAGTTTAGATGTACAAGAAACAACTAAATTAAGAAAGAGAGAAGAGCACAATTGTTGTCTCAAGAATCGCAAACTACTTTTGAGCCTAGTACTCCCAGTACAAGCAAAGGTGCTATAAGTGGTTGCAGTAATGAAAAAAAGAAAATTAAGAAAAATTTACCAGATGTTGAGTGTGATGTAGGGGTTTTGTTGCCTTCTTCGTCTACACAAATGCGTTCAACGTTGACAACAACATCCTTGATGAGTGACAGGTTCGGGGTGTCGGACAGAGCCATCGCAGCAATAGCTACTGGTGTCTTGCACGATTTGGGAATAATATGTGATGAAAACATGGCAAAAGTAATAGACAGAAATAAAATAAGAAGAGAGAAAGAGAAGATTCGAAAAGTAATTACGGAAGAAGACAACCAGATGCAAGAAGTAAACGCAATCTATTTTGACGGAAGAAAAGACAAAACTATAACTCAGGAGAAGATTGGATCGAAAATGTACCGGAGGACTATAAAAGAGGAACATGTCAGTGTGATAAGTGAGCCTGGTGGTAAATACATTGGCCATGTAACACCAAAAAACGGGACCGGGAATGGAATTGCAGACAGTATTTGGGAACACTTAGAAAGTAAGGGATTTGATATGAGTGCAGTGGAGGCCGTCGGATGTGATGGAACAGCCACAAACACTGGATGGAGAAATGGTGTTATACACAAAATAGAACTTAAGTGTTGCCGTTCGTTGCAATGGTTTATATGTTTGCTACATTTTAATGAGTTGCCATATAGGCATTTATTTGAACACTTGGATGGAACTACAACAGGGCCAGCTTCATTCAGTGGTCCAATCGGAAAACAACTCCCTAGCTGTGAGAAACTTCCTGTTGTAGATTTTGAGCCGATACAATCAGAAGTAATTTATATTACTAAATCCAATCTGAGTAAAGATCAGCAGTAAAGATCTTAGACATTGTAAGAGCATTCAACACAGGAATCTGTAATCCAGACTTGGCTGCTAAGGATCCTGGACCCATCAGTCACTCTCGTTGGCTTACCTGTGCTAACCGGGTTTTAAGATTGTATGTCTCCCAAACTAGTCCAACAATTGAGTTACAGACTCTTGCAAATTACATAGTGAAGACATGTGCGCCTGTGTGGTTTGATATAAAGAAAAACTGGACTGTGAAAGATGGACCGAAGCATATTTTGAAGGTAGTCAAACCAACCAGATATCTGCCAGAAAGTATCAAGAGTATCATTGATCCAGTGATTCAAAGGAACGCATTCTTCTGTCACCCTGAAAATATCATGTTGGCTATGATAATGGATAAGAACCCAAACATTAGAGAACTCGGATACAGGAGGATCCTAAAATCCAGAAATGAGCCATTAGCCGAAGGATTCGTTAGAGACTTCATCATACCTTCAATCAATTTTAGTGCAAACAACTATACCGAACTAATTGATTGGTCTACCTGTAAGTTAACACCACCGCCACTTCTGTCTAAGATGTCAACTGAACATATTGCTTCTTTATTGAAAGAAAAGGCCTTACCGGAGTTTAACTACCTCAAGTTCCCATGCCACACCCAGGCAGTTGAGAGGTGTGTAAAACTGGTTACAGAATCAGCAGAAAAAGTGTGTGGGCAAGAAAATCGAGATGGATATATTAGAGCTACCTTAAAATCAAGACAGCTGATGCCCACATTTGATTTCAAGTCACAATTCAAAGGAGTTTCCATCTAAATAACCTTTTGCCTATCACAATAACATGCATAATGTATAATATGATGTGATTGGCTAATAAATTTATTTGATTATCACTTGCAAGAGTCTTAATACAAACCTAAATATAATATGTTATGTAAACACACGTTAATTATTGAAAATCACAAAAATTATCATATTCATGGAAGATCGATTTTTTACGAAAACCCCCGCATCTATAGACATTTTGCGCGATTTCAGTTTAATGGGAATTAGTCTAAATTTTATTTATATTCATTGAGGCTATTCTATAAGACCCTTTTTAACTATTAAAACAAAACAAAATTAAAAATTAGATTTTTTGCGATTTCGAAAATTGCCAAAATTTTTATTTTTTTCGTAACTTTAAGCCCTCTGCGCGATTTCAAATTTTGAAAATGATTTTATTTTATATTTTTTCCTTAATAATGACGTCTATGCGCAAGTTTTTTGCGCTATTAGAATTTGATTACTCCAAAAAAGGTTTTTTCGAGCCACCCTATTTCTCACTCTACCGTGTATGTGAATTAGGTAAGAGTTGAGTAGCCAGAACTCACTCGGATTGGCTCCTGTGAACCGCCTCCACGCCTCAAACTGCTTACGGTCTATAATGCTATACACCCCGTCCCGCAGACTTATTCCGAATCTGTCGCAATACATGGGCACCGTTGGTAAAGCCGCCTTGAGAAATTCGGATGTAAAGAGGCTCTGAAACAGATTGTTTACGCCTGCAAACACTTTGTTCCTCTCGCCTCTCGGCAGTCCGTCAAGAACCGGGCCGTACGCTACGTTGTAGCTGATGTCACTGTAACACTTTGATGCCAGTACGTGTCTGTAGATTGTAAAAGGTTTCCTAATAGGTATAGTTCGCTCCGTGAGAATGATGCAACGTGAGGTGTGTAGGATTTTACAACCGTACTCTAACATTTTTATACAGACTTAGGCAAAGTGCGACGATCTTCGAAAACTGAATTTGGAAAGACTGGGTCCTAAATATTAAACGAGGTCGTGAAACGTTGATTGGAAGGTAGGCATACGATATTAACACCAAAACACCGTGCCGGTTCGTAGAGGGAGCGGGCAGCCAGCTTTGATTTTGTAACTCCGACCACAGAAAACTCCAAGATGTCCTTGCCCTATGGAAGTCAGAAAGAGAAGAGCACAAGAAACCTAATTCCCGATATCTAGAAAAACCTGAAAAATACTAGAACCAATCAAAAAGCCAGAAAGCCACAGAAACATCTAGAAAGAGAACAACCATCTGGTAAAACAGATGGCTCGACCAGCTGTAAGGAAACAGCTCCCGGTCCGTCCAAAGACCAACAAAATAAAGTGGCAAACGCCACATCCTCCCCCCTCTACCCCGGGAGAGAAAAGAAAAAAAACTCAAAAGGATAAGGTAGGAAGACAAGGACGGAAAGATTAGAGACTACAACTGGTACTGCTGTCGTTAGCAAACAGCTAGAAATAGCTCTAGTATGGATATCCTGCACGCTCGCGAGGCGCTCCAAAAGCGTAACGGCTAGAATCCATTCCGACTGACCACACTACTCAAGATTAAATCTTTTTAGTTTAAAGAGGCTTGAGGAAAAGCCTAGTAGTAGTAAAAAAAACTTGAACAAAATTAACTACTTTCTGTGGTAGCTACCAATAAATAAAGGTCTGAAGTGTTGACACAAGGATGGGTTTTTTTCGTTTGTTTCTACATCACTAATACGCTTGGTGGTCAAAAGGCTACAAGAGGGTGTTCCAGTAAGGTTGGGAAGGAAACTAAATAAGTGTACACTTATTAGCCAAAGCACTTCCTAAAGTCTCCACCATCCGGGTATCTCCACCCCGGAACCCAAGGGCCACTTAAAGCACCCGAAATGGAAACCCCGAACGGCTGGCGGAACCCTTGGACCACCGGGAGAGTATTACTCCAGACATAAGGTCTTTATTTTTTTTCTTCAAAGATGGGAGGAACAGAAGGGATGAAGAGACCATTCCAAAGCGAAAATTAAAAATATGAGAAAATTACAACCCATCATAATATCAACAGACCCAAGTTCGTGTTGTAAAGGCTAATTAGGTAAAAACCTGGTACTGGCAAAATTTAGCAAAAGTGGGCCAGTACTCTCCTCCCCCTACGGGACGGCTGAGAAAAACAAAATTGGTGGCCAGTGGGAAAAGACAAAATAAAGTTTTATTTTTCCATACTAGTTTTTTTAAATTTAGAGACTTGGAGCAAATAAATTCAGGCTCTTAAAAAGGCGTGAAAGAAAAACTGTAGAGCTACGGGAAGAGCTTAAACGGAGTAAGGAAATCATTTGGTCGTGGTAAAGTGGTTTTAATTAGGAACTTTAAAAACAAAAAAAAAAAACAACTAGTTTCTAAGTGTTGGCCAGGAAAGGCAAAAAAAAAAAAAAAAAACCCTGAAACCTACGGAAAAGAGACCCAAAAAAAAACTAACTGGGCCAAAACCCAACAAAATTAGGTTAACAATCAATAAACCTCTAAAACAATACAATAAAAAAGCCTTCAAAGGATAACAGTAACAACAGTAAAAAAAAACTTCCAATATAAACACTAAAACCGCAAATAAACAAGATAGCTGCTGGAACATTTAGCAGCTTCAGAGACAAAATTATAAAGTCTTAAAGACACAAAGAGATAACAACAACAACTAACTACAAAAAAATATATAGACAAACTACAATCTTCAACAATATTTTCAACAATAAAAACTAAACCTATCCATCGCTGCTAACTTAGCTGAATAACAAAGAATTCCACCTACTGCCAAAAGACTGACCCTACTAAGCAAGAGAAAGACAAAGAAAAGGAAAAGGGAAAGAAAATGTAAGCTTGTGTTGTAAAATGTAATGGGTTGCCCGAACCAAGGATAGCAGGCTGCGCGACTGCATTAGGGAATGTTAAAAATAAATAAACATAAAGTTCACTCCCAATGTACAGCCTAGAAAAAATTGCCGAAGCAAAAAAAAAATTCTCTAAACAGCCAATGCTAACCCTGATCCCCCCGTGTATATGTATTGTAAAAGAAGAGGAGTAAAAGTATCAGAGTGTTAATGTGGTGTAAGGAAGAGAATAAGAAGACAGAAAAAACTAAACTAACATCACTAAGCCCTAAACTATCCCTATAAACGTCCCGGCAGCGGCGCTTTGGTCTTAGATAGGCCTAAAATATTTCTTCAGGTGAGAAACATGGGCCCCCCCAATAAGTTTCCCCTGAATTGGGACACCTCAAGTCACAGCAAAATAATATTCAGAAAAACATAAGGGGCAACTTTACTGTGGTGTGTGCAAAAGTACAAGTTGTAAAAAAAAAAAACTATTATTTATAGTATTACAAATAAATAAAAGCATATAGTACATTGCCTTTATTATTACCATGAAACCAACTTCCAGTATCACTAACATGTGTAGGCAGAAAAAAAAATCAAAAGTTTGGCTTTCAGAGCAAAAAATGTCGGCTGCCATCAGTCCGGGGGTAGACTCAATTTGTTTCCTCTCAAAAGGTTGAGAAAGTTCAAAGTATTCAAAAAAACCTAACAACACCTTTCAAAACCTAAAAGAATAAGAGAGGGAAACAAAGTAAACAAAAATTAATCAAAAGCAAGAGCAACTGTACCGTAGAAGAGCAAAAAAATATGTGGAGCAAGTCGTAAAGTAGCGCTACAGAGGTAACTACTACATAAAGTTCAACAAGTCCCAAGTGAATAAGACACAAGCCCAAATAGTAAACTCTCCCTTTAAACTGTAAATAATTTAGAACACCCCCAAAAAAAAATCTCTTTTGAGGCCAAGAATCCAAAAAAAAAACCCCAGTGAAAAAATTAAAAATTAAGAAAATTAAAGACCAAAGGAAAAAAAAAATATTTAACCACTTAAGCTTAAATTAGGCTAAACTGAAATTTAGGTAAGTTAAACACCCGAAGCTGAATCAAGCAAGCTGACATAATCAATCAATCCAAAGAGTCCCACTAGGGTTTGGTATAATTATAAAATAGTGAAACCCTCAAGGTGGCAAACTATAGTTTTAAAGTTTGTAAAAGAAAGATGTTTCAACATTTTGGAAGAAAGTTTAGTTTGTAAGTAATTAAAATCACTTATATGTATGTCAGCACGTCAAATCCAACCCCAAGCTGCAACTTCATAAAAATTACAAAACCAGCCTAGGCCTATGTTACTTTCAATACTAGTTGAAACTAAAGGTGTACTCCATATAACTTTAGAAAACTGTTTTAATTTAAACAGGCACTAGTCAAAAGAATCAAAGGGCTTTTAATAATAGACTATGAAAAAAATTATTATTTTACAATAACATTAAAGTTTTGAAGAAGGTTTTAAAAAAAAAATTGCAAACTGTTTAGACTAAATCAACCCCTTAAGCTTGAACTGCCCCGAACAATCAAATAGCATAGGCCTACATAAAAGTTTGACATGTTTCTAAGTAGAAAAATTATCAGATAAAATTTAACAGTAAAACACTTCACTTACCTTGTGTAATAGACTAAGATTAATTAACAAAATTGTGTAAGACTCGAATAAATTCAACGCAGTAGACAAAATCATCAAATTAGTGCTATTAAAAATTTAAAACTCTTATCAACTTAAAACATGTACAAGTGGAGTAAATTCCGCTGGAAGAATAAATAAATAACTAAATAATTTAATTAAATCCTAGAATAACAACAATTAATTGCATTTGGAACTAAGGGTAGGTGTGGAAAGGTTAAAAAATTTTAATTAAATCAAGATGTAGAGATGAAATATCAGAAGGAAAGCAAGTATAATAAAAAAGAACACTTTTAATTATAAGCCAATCCAAAGTAAATAATCTGGTGAAACTGAATGGGGGTTTCAAATATTAACCAGAAAGCTAAGAACTTTAAAAACAAAAGGTAGGCTATACATAGGCGGCAGTACAATACGCAGCCACCAACTGCATCTAAGAAATCCTTCGACTTTACTTGCACAGATCTGAGCCAAAGTTTAAATTAAAAAATACTAAAAGGTGCTAATTAAAGTTTAGAAAGCACAAGTAATTAAGTACCAGGTATGTTTAAGGCAACAGGCTACACTGTAGGTGAAAGTAAAAGTAGGTTAAGAGTTAACTTGGTGAGAGAAAAAAAATTTATTAAAATTGGTTTAAAGTAAAATTTTAAGCTAAAAAAAAATCAACCAAATACCTATGCCTAAATAATTAGTGAGAATAAGTTACTAAAGTTTAAGAAAATACTGCCACTCACATGTTCAATTATTACAACAACTAGGCTTAGGTAGCAGTTGGTTGCAAGAACTGCTTGGCTCAGACTTGCACATTAAAAAACAAGCTACTTCGAAAAAGTTAAACATTTTGAGTAAAAAAGGCAGTGTAAGGAAAATTAGAAAACTAAAAAAATTAAGAAAAACGTCTACCCCTTTAAAAAAACTTAAAACTAGGACTTAGCTCTCATAGCTGTGTAGAATTCCTCCGCTCCCACCGGCAAACCTAGCCTTCCATTTCAAACCACGCTCTGCACCAATATGCGACGTTCTTCGAAAACTGAATTTGGAAAGACTGGGTCCTAAATATTAAAACGAGGTCGTGAAACGTTGATTGGAAGGTAGGCATACGATATTAACACCAAAAACACCGTGCCGGTTCGTAGAGGGAGCGGGCAGCCAGCTTTGATTTTGTAACTCTCCGACCACAGAAAACTCCAAGATGTCCTTGCCCTATGGAAGTCAGAAGAGAAGAGCACAAGAAACCTAATTCCCGATATCTAGAAAAACCTGAAAAATACTAGAACCAATCAAAAAGCCAGAAAGCCAACAGAAAACATCTAGAAAGAGAACAACCATCTGGTAAAACAGATGGCTCGACAAGCTGTAAGGAAACAGCTCCCCGGTCCGTCCAAAGACCAACAAAATAAAGTGGCAAACGCCACAAAAGTATATATCACCGTGCGCGTTTCTCAGCGGTACAAGGTTTCCGAATTGGTCTGGAAATGGTCTGAATCTGGACAAGAGGTTCTGTGATTCCTGCACAGTACACTTTAACATGTCTTCGTGATACACAACGATTTCAAATGGTACACCTTTCTCTTGGTTCTTTTTCAACAATTCTATCCAGATATCGCGGTTATAAAAGCGTTCGCTGGACGAAATCATTAACAGAATTACAGGAGGAATGGTTGCACTGTACTGTCCTTAGCGTTTGTGTCTCCAACACCTTCTATTGAAAAGGAAACCTTGTGGTGGTCGTCTGCTACAGTAATTACCGGAAAATTTTTTCTTGTGTGGGTAGTACCATGTACACAGATTTGAATTGACTTTGTGGAGTCTCTGGTTCGAGAACCCTCTAATGTCGTTATAAGTGTAGATCCTCACCATTATAGATCTTGAACAAAACCGTCGAGACCTACGCGGTACTTCCATTATCAATGTCATCGTCCTTGCTTATGAGTATAAACCCGTGTCTGTCCTTCCAAGCCATACTGCACAACTGCTTGAATTTTTCCAGGTCCATGTCGGTATTTACGTGATCGCTATAGGCGTAACGCAGGTTTATGTCGTCTTGTTTGAACAGTATTATAAAGTTGGCATTGTCCCTGATAAGCTGTTTAGGTATGTGCGTGTACGTTTGCCCGAGATAAAATGTGTCTCTGTTCTTGTGTCTGCCCATAGTGAAGTAGTTACGGATGTTATCGTGTTTTTCGCAAGCTATATCGTCAAAAACCATAACAGAGTTCTCTTTGGCCTCGTCCGTCGTAATGACCTGCGAGTTATCATCAAAGGCGAAATATCCGACATCTTTCGGCATTACCTTTGACAGTAGTTGGTACTTTGGCTGATACAGAGATTTTGAAAATACGTACACATTCTCGAACCTTAATCCGTTCGGATCTACAAGTAGATTGAATAGTACGTTTGTTTTGCCACAGTTCGAGGGGCCTACAATCCTTATAGTGTCGGGTAGGAGCGGACCGTTTTTGTTTTTGCGGCCTAATCCGCTACCTATAAACTCGTCCATATTGCAGACTTTAAACATTATACCTTGCTTTACGACCTTCATTTTGGTAATGGAGTTTCCAAGGCACTGCGTCACCTTTTATATTTTACTGTGTCTGGACGAAAAATGTCTTTGGAGTTTACCCAGCTATCGTGGGTATGGTCAAAGCCACGCCACCGCACCAAGGCCTTGGGGCCTTTCCGCCTAAGAATTTTATCGACGAGATAGACGTTTCCTGTTGCGGTTCTTATCAGTTCCTGCTCATAGAAACCGCCTTGCAAAATGTTGCCTCGTATATCTTGTAAAATATATGTTACAGGTTTTGTAGGTTTTATTGCAAAGATTATAAACGTCTCGTTTGACCAATTGGGTAAATAACCCTTTTTGAAAACTCCTTTGTGTCTGCTTATCCTAACCCGGTCGTTTACATTGTATTTAGGTTTTGTCGGCTTAATGGGTCTACTTTTGTTTATTCGGTCGAGAATTTGTTTTACATGTTTCTGTCTAACGTCTTTTGGTTTCATACCGGTCGTCCTGTGTACGGTACTGTTGTACTCATTAACTATAATAGGTAGGATACTTAACCATTCGTAGTTGCCGCGTGCCATAAACCGTTTATACATTTTTTCTTTAAGAGTTCTGTTTAGTCGTTCTACAATGGAACTTTTCAAATGTGATTGGGTGGAGTACAGGCAGGCGCGGCTCCAGAATGACTTCTCGGGGGGGGGGGGGGCAAACCGTGCAGGTTGCCTACTTACAGGGGCAATAAAACCCAAAAAAATCGTGAAATGAGAAACAGGGAATGGGGAAGTGTTTACACGAAGAAAAATGAGGGCACATTAATGGTACAGTGCAATAAGAGTATTTTATTCATGAACAATTCTAAAAACATAACATCGAATTTCCAATTTCTACTACTACACTGTCAAGCTTAATTAATATAAAGCAAATTCTAGCCGATGCTTACCACCTCTCGTCTTAGCAAATCTATCTATTACTTTTTCAATATCTACATTAACATCTCTGTGCGTAAGCATGAGGGCCAATCCAGTTAAGCGGTCTTGGCACATTGTGCTTCTTAGCCACGTCTTAAGACGCCTCAATCCTGAAAATGACCTTTCTGGGGTTGCGTTGCTCACAGGGAGGGTAGTCAAAATAACTAAGAGGTGGTTAATTAACTGGTATGCCTCCTTATCGCAAGATTGAAGAACATCTGCAGATGACTTTGACTTTGGTAAGTTGTTTGGATCCCCTCTCGACCACTTACTGTACCATAATTCCAATTCGGCGCTGAGCTGCAGTTTTGCCATTTCAGGACTACTGCAAGGCAACAATGAAAAAAATGAGTCTACAAACTGTGTGGCTTTTTGTTTTAGGTCCAAGTCAGCCGCAGAACTTAGCATATTCTCTGGTAGAAGCCAAGGTAAATTGAATACTTGTATTACTTCGGGTGGAAATCGGTCTTTAAGGTCCATCACAATGAAGTCAAGGAGAGGATTGAAGACGGCTAGACGGAAGTACTCTTGCGGTGAGTCCGTTGAATAGTTATCTCGGAATCCTTGACGGATACATCTTCTTGGAATTCGAATGACGACATCAAGAATTTTGGTCATGTCTTCGATTTTCTTCCAGATGCCTTTGAAGTGCTCAACATTATTCTCACGGCGCGAAGACAAAACCGACACAAGGTTAGATATTTCTGACGTCGCTACGTCCAAAGTGAGTGAGGACTTCTGTAACAGTTTACTGACAGGCAAGGTGGTCGCGAGAACATCACTAAGACAGAAAACAGCCACAAGGAAAAAGGGGTCTGTCAACGCTGCGCGGAGCTGGACAGCCATACTAGATGAAGACGTATCGGCCCATTCGCTGATTTCATCCAGACACTCGATAACTTTAGGCAAATCCACTGTGTACTGTAGAACACCATCATGGCGCTCAATCCACCTTGTCTCGCAAAGACCTGACAGTTGATGACCCAGCTTAGTTTTCAAAACCGTATTTCTCTTAGGAGAGTCATCAAAAAAAGTCACACAGCTCTTCATCGTTCCGATGGCATTTCTAATGCTGATAACTTGATTTGACTTCGAAAGGGACAAGTTTAATTTGTGACTGAAGCAGGGAGTGCGAAGGGCGTTTCTCGCATACTTCTGTATCTCTTGCACCGCACCCTTCAACTCTGAAACCATTACAGAGCAGTTATCTGTTGCAATTCCAATGCATTTGTCAAGGTTCAGTCGTAGCTTCTGCAGCATGCGTATAACGATAAGCCCTATTGCTTCCCCTGTTAACTTTGTTTCAGTTGCAGGTTCTCTTCGTTCTTCTTCCTGTTCATCATCCTGTTCTGCTTCATTCTGTTTTTTCTCTGTTTCTAAAATGTCGTCAAATGTGTCAATGAATCCTACGAAGCTTTCGTGGACCTGCCCTGCACTTGTAACGTATCTGATGACTAGACTCAATTGAGATTTGTGTGATATGTCCGTTGTTTCATCGAACATTATTGCAAAATACTCTGCGCTACGTACTTTTTGTAAAATACTTTCAAGAATTTCATCACCAATGCAATTAATAAGGCCATTTTGAGTATTCTTCCCCACGTACGTTGCCCGGGCAGATGAAGTCATCAGATGTCGCTTGAGTCTCTCATCACCTGATTGCGTCATTAACCTAAGTACTTCTCTAAAGTTTCCCTGATTGCATACAGCACTGTTGACATTTTTTCGAAATAGTTCATCTTTTTCAGGGTACAGTTCACCGTCATCTCTATGACCTCGAAAAGCTAAACCCTGCCGCCCAAGAAACATGCAAGCCCTGATGATTGGTTCCAGCCGCTCTCTATTGCTTTTGATTTCATCGACGCGTTGCTGATTTATTCGGCTTGCAACTTGAAGTTCCGGCTTATGGTAAATTAGCATGAATTCTTTGCCAGCCTCAACAGCTTCTTTGTGGTATTTCAAGCTTTCATGGCAATCTAAGTGACCATCCTTACCCACCAGTTTCTTGAAATTAGTAAGTGGTTCACTCACAAGTTTGCCCAACCTCATAGCCTTATTATGACCTGCTTTACCGCTCACTGAAAACAAGGCGCAGTACTTGCAGTACAGACCTCTATCACGATGAGAAAGAACAAGCCAGGAACGATATTTATCTAAGTGCCCTTGGTTCAAATATCTTTTCCTTAAAGTCCCATCTTTATTTTTCATAGAGGTGGAACTGAATGGTAAATCATAATCAGGGGGTGGCCGCCAAGGATTTTCTAATAATTGGTACTTTTTGTGATCAGAAATAGTTTCCCCTTTGCCTATACAATCACCAATATCATTCGCAACCCAATAAGAAGAAGCACTGGAGGTACCAGGAGGTTGACCGATGGGTTGAGTTGGCTCCGGGTCGCTGATAGTTGATGAGGGGGCTGGTGAGGGCGACTGCATTGGCGATGGTGATGGAGTTGGTGACGGGGAAGGCGACGGTGACATCATCGGAGACGAAAATGAAGAGCTGCCCGGGGCCGGCACCGACTCCGTACATGGCCCTGTCACTGAGGTTGAAGCTGGTCTGAAGAAGGAGTCGATTCGGCGCGTCGTTGAGTTGGCAGACTTTAAACGCTTCGCCTGAAATTTAAAAAAACAACAACACTGAAATAAAAAAAATATGGCCACAAAATCAGAGTATTTATTTCCAAAGCGCCCGCGCGTGTTAGGACTACGACTTGTTCTTACACACCTTTGATTCATCCCTGCTCTCATCGTCGCCTGCAGGACCTGGATTCCGTTCGATGCCTGCCTCCAACAGCAGCAAGAAGCCCACGAGCCCATTAAAAAACTCCTTCCGCATTTGAGAGTCTGCAGGTAGGATGCACTCTGCGACCAACCCAAACTTGTGGTGCTACAAAAGGAAACAACAAAAAAAGCAACACGTAAATATCTAAAATTTCTATTTCATGCTTGCATGTACCGTTCCTGTTATCGTTATCAGTGCAAAGAAATTAAAGGATGACAGTAATCTTATCTTACCTGGCGCAACGCCTTGAGAATCGCCAAGGGTTCTGTGTCTGATGGGAACCGATAGGGGTAGCATCCCGATGCCGCGCCATACCGCGTTCTCGCCACAGGCACCGCTGGCCTCACCCTTCCAGCGTGGGTGCCCACGGCGGCCCGCCACTGGGTCACGTCGACACCCATAGCGCAGCGCGACACAGCACAGGAAGACGCACAACTTTCTACGATACGATTCAAGCACTGCACTGCCCTTTGCAAACAAGTACCGACTCGCACGACACGAACGCATGAAACAAAACAAAACAACCACCAGCCACCAGTCCAGCGTCGAAGGCCAAGGGCGCGCGGGGAGGGAGGGCGGTGTCAATATCAGAGCCGAGCCGAGCCGGGCCGGGGCTGGGGCAGGGCAGGGGGCAGGGGGAGGGCGGCGTCTTCTTGGAGGCGGGCGCGACGCGACGGCCGCGGCACCAACAGAGAGGTGTCTCGTGTCAAGCCAAGCCAGCCAGCCAAGCCACGCGCTTTGGCGCTCTCTGTTCTAGGTCCTAAGTCTCGCGTAAAATGCCTAATTTTTGCCATCCGAGCCTGATTCTCGGGGGGGGGGGGCAAAAGCCCCGTGGCCCCCCCCTGGAGCCGCGCCTGAGTACAGGTTAATGTTTTGTTTCCTTATGAGTTTGTTAACGTGGATGTTGTACCACCTTGGTCCGTTTGTAAGTTTTTCATCTTATGTTTAGCTAGTATGGGCCCTAGTGCGGCTGCGACCTCTGCACCGGTTTTGTTTTTTATGGGGATGGCGAATGCGAATTTTGTGAAACAGTTGATCATCGTTAATATATACTTGTACCCTTTGTTCACTCTTGAATGCGGAATCATCTCTACAAGGTCGGCCTGATAGAGATCGTTAAGTCCTTTCAGCGTGACCTTGCGTCTAGGATAATTTCGTCTAGCCGGTTTGTGCAGTTCTCTCGCTATAGCGTCCATGTTGGGAAGTGATCCTTAGGTGGTAATACAAGTGTATTTATAAATGTCTAAGTGGTGTGGTTTTGGAAACATCCACGTCAGGAACAGAGTGTCTGACGCCCAGGTTAAACATTATTGGGTTTGGAAGTCAGTCCAGAAGTGACTGGTTGACACTCCGTGACCCAATAATGCCCCACCCCTTATTCTTAAGCCCCGTTTACACTAGCATGTAGCGCTTGCGCAAGTTTTACTTGCATCCTACTTGCAAGAAAACTTGCAAATGTAAACACTAACATGCACAAAAGTTAAACTTGCAGGGCTGACTTGCATGCATTGTTTACTTGCGCCGGTAATATTTGTTCTGACAAATATTACCGGCGCAAGTAACAACTTGCGCGTCAGTTCTACTTGCACGCCGGCTCCACTTGCCTGTGTAAACACGTGACTTGCAGACCACTCCGACTTGTAAGCAAGTAAAGTGAGTGTTTAGTCGTGTTCCGGTGTGCTCTGTACATTTGAGTTTAAGGTTAATTTGTATATTTGTTATAGTTGTAGTGGTTACTGAGTTGTCATGGCTGATACCAACGAGAACAATGGAAGTGATAAACCCGTGATAGGAAAGGAGACTGTCAAGAAGGAAGGAAAAAAGGTAAAAAAGTATGATAAATGGAACATAAACAACATTGAAACTTTTTTGGAACTGTATGAGGGATACCCTTGTTTATGGGGATTATAAATTGGCGGAATATAAAGATAGAAATCTTAAAGAAGACGGCTGGTTACAGATTGTAAAAGGAATGAATATGCCAAACTTTACTGTTAAAGATGCTAAAGAAAAGATGCGAAGCCTGAGGAATACATATTCAAACGAGCTAGTAAAAATAACAAAAAGCAAGTCTTCAGGAAGTGGTTTAGATGACGTATACACACCGACACTGAGGTGGTTTCCAACAATGGACCGCATATTAGGAGCAGTTGTGAAGACAAGAGAGAGCCAAATAATTGGAATTCCAAATGAAGATGGTAATAAGGTAGGCATTAAGTTTTGTAATGTAAGGTAACTTAAGCCTAAATAACAACATAATGTAAAACGGTTTTTTCCATTAACGTTTATTTAATCAATGTTCAAAATGAAAACACATTATACATACAGTTACATTATACATGTATTGATGGTACCATTAAATGCCAATTTGGCTGAATTAGCCCAAATTGATTGTCAAACACTTAAATGTTCCTGATTTTGGACGAACTTAAATTGCCATGGTACACTACCTTCTCCCATGAACCAATCTGCTAACTCATCCCTCACCATCTTCGCCCTTTTTGTAGGATTACGTAAGTGTCCAAAATTTCTAACTTTCAGTAAACCTTCTGCTCTTACGTTTTTGTGCCAGTCACCTTCAATTATTTCACCAGTTTCAATATCTTCAACGTCAACACAACCTCTGTAAAAATAAACCCCTGGGCTTGTAATACGTAGCCAATTATGCAATGCAATCGTTGCTTTAACAATGCTGTCAACCTTTTCAGGTGATAAGGGAATAGGCTTTTCAAATATACGAAATCTTTATGCCAGTAATCCAAAAGCATTCTCTACAATTCGACGAGCTCTAGACAGTCTGTAGTTGAACACTTTTTGCTTTAAAGTTAAGGGCCCTGCCCTTTTAGTGTAAGGTTTAAGTAAATATTCCCTTAAAGGAAATGCATCATCTGCAACGAACAAAGCGTTTTCAGGCAGGTTTAATGTGTTATTATCTATAGCCTGTTGCAACTTACTATTTGCCAACACTCCGCCATCGGATGCTCGGCCATTGCTCCCTATGTCAACGTACGTAAAACAATAGGCATCATCGACCACACCAAGAAGTATAGTACTGAAATTTCCTTTATAATTGTAGTAATCTGACCCGGATTCATTTGGACAACGTATTTGAATATGTTTTCCATCGATGCTACCACAACATCTAGGAAAGTTCCATCGTGTTGAAAAACCGCTCATTATGTCTTCCCATCCGGCTTCCGTCATTGGCATCTACAAAAAATAAATATTGTCATGTCGTAACACATATAAAATATCAGAACATGTTTTACTTTTAACAGAAACAATTTTCATTAAGTTACACCTTTTTTCCCCACAGGACCAACGAAACGAAGAATCCCAAGATATTGATGCTGAGAGTGACGAACATCAAACACCCCGTATCAAGAGAAAGATTACAACTGACCACCAAACTGTTATTCCTCCCAAGATTAGAACTGCATTTAAAACAAAAACAGATGAGAGAGTACAGAAAATTGAATCTTCCATTAAGGCGGCGCCAGACATGCGTCATTCGTCAAGCACCGAGCAGCGACTCGCCGAATCGCGAGCAGTGTGGATGTCTGTTTGTCTATTCGGCAAGCAGCAAACATTAGTGCTCGTTGTTTCCCGTTCAGTGTCGGTCTTTTTGCACACATCAAAGTGGACGAATATTTGGGAAAAGGCAAACTTTGCTTCATCCACACATTCGGCTTTGTGGTTGGGGAGATAAGAACTGTTCACGGTTTCCAATTTTGTCATCAGAGCCTCATTGACTATTGGGTAAGACGAATTTTATTTTCTTAAATTGAGGGTTAAGTAGTTCTTATTTGCTGAAAAACTAGTGAATGACCAGGCTACTGAATTATAAACTGAATTCTTTTAAATGTTTTTAAAAATTCCTACAAATATTAATATTTAATATTTTGTCATGATTAAAGTTACAATTTTAAGGGTTTTCATGTCCTATACAGTTATTGACCGGGTTCCCCATTAACTCATTAACATTTTATGAACTTAAGAAAAATAACATAAACAATAATTTTATTCTTATTTTAAGGTATGGAGTGGCCTAATGAGTTGGTGTTTGGATTTCTTACAATACTATGAGAATGAACCAGTTATTTTGGAACCCTTCTCATCCCAATCACAAAAATAGAAATGAAATATACGATGCATGGAAAAGAATCGAAAGCAAGATGGGTAACAAGTTTTCTGCACCGAATTGAAAAAGAAAAAAGACTCTCTGATGGCTTCATTTAGAACGTGTTTTGAAAAAGGTTAAGGAAAGCTGTAAAAGTGGAGCCGGATCTGATGATATATACAAACCAAATTGGTTTGCTTATGAAATCATGGAAAGATTTTCTCAAAGATAAGAACCTGCCAAGAGAGACACTTAGTTCAGAGGTAAAATATTTATATTTATTTATTAAAATCAATGGTACAGGGTACACATGTATTTAACTGTAGTCATTTTGCCAGGGGATTTTTCCATTGTTCATAAAGTATTCAGCAAACTCTTCTCTGTATTCCTTTGCTGCGGTACCTGGCTTCCTAGGCACTTTCTGTAGAGGTAACATAGATGTCATATCAGCGGTATCTTCCCCTCCACGACCCTCCTGTAACCATATACCATTATCTTCAGAATCAAAGGTTCCCGCTGGAGTGTACATCGATCGTGATGTCCTGCTTCTTCTTAAAAAATTATGCAGAATAACACAGGTCATAGTAACTAGTGCCACTTTGTCAGGTTGTAGTAGCATTGGCTTCCTTAGTACACGGAAAACACTAGCCATTATTCCGAACGTATTTCTCTACTATTCTTCGGGCTCGTGATAGACGGTAATTAAAAATGCGGGGTTTGCTACCTTGTTCATGGCTACCTGGAAATGGCTTCATGAGTCGCTTACTTAAAGCAAATGCATCATCACCAAGAAATACATACGGCATCAGTTTTTGTCTCCCTGGTAGCGGCTCATCGTTAGGTAAATTCAAACTCTTACTTTTTATTTTGTTGTAGAGTACAGTGTTTTTAAAAACTGCACCATCACTCAGTCTTCCTTGACAGCCACAATCAGCGAACATAAAACAATACTCAGCGTCAACCAGCGCCATGAGTACAATACTGAAGTATTTCTTATAATTGAAGAATTCGGATCCACTGTTGATTGGTGACTGAATTGTTACGTGTTTCCCATCAATAGTACCAATGCAGTGTGGGAAATTCCACAGTTCCTCGAAATGCCGACTAATTATTCTCCACTCAGTCGCAGTAGCAGGAAGCTGAAAATGTTATTTAAAATTAGTGTCATTGTAATACTTTACATTATACAAAGTTACTACATTTGTGATTTCAGGTGGCTCCACCTCCAAATGAAGAGCAATTCCAAGCCGAAAGGAACATAGATTTGCCAAATTTATCAGATAATGTACCATCTGCCAGCAGGGAAGAGCCTGAACAAAGAAACGAAGGTAATGTGTTTTTTTCTATTGACTATCCATCACCGTAATTCGTGTGGGAGTCCCATAATTTGCACCGTTGTAGTACTGGAGTTATTAAGATACTTAATGAATTTGTCTTTAATTATTTTTGTAACTTTACAACATGACATACAAAATTGTGCTTTGCATATATATATTTTATTCCTATTATATTGTAATGTTGTCTTTTCAGCATTGTTCTACCTGCTTGTGCCACAACTTCGCCTAACTATGCCTCATCTTCCTTTAAACCTCCACCACGAAAAAAGTCCAGAACAGCTGAAGAAATTGAGATAAAAAAGAAGATGGATGCTGCGTTTACTACTTTACAATCACTTCAACCAAAAAAAGAAAAACACTTGTGTGACATATACGGCGAATTAGTTGCGGCAAAATTAAAATCGAATGGACGAGTCTACAAGGGAAATATGTATGCACCGGATTGACAACGTTCTTTTTGAAATGAGAATGGTGAAAGGACCTGCAACATCGGGCAACACCTACTTCATGCAACCATCACCTTCCTCGTCAGCTTCTGTAAATTCATCCCCATGTCCTGATGAAACTTTAACATTGTACACAGTTCCAAGTGATTCCAACGAATTACATGCTCTCTCTGGAACTGTTGTAGTATGTTCTGATGCTGAAAATAGTGAACATCCTCCAAATGTTGGACTTGAAAACTACTTTTCTCCAAATTTAAATAATTGGTTACTTAATATGTTACTAAATAATATATACTTATTGTTTAAATGCTAAACCTAATAACAATAATACGTAAATGATGTAAATGTTCTTGTACAACGTGACGAATAAAATGAGTTTGAAAATTTTTATTATGCTTACCTTAATAACATCCTTCAGTACTTCAATTATTGAGCTGCATACTTCTGGGAATTATCTCTGATATTATTTGGGGTGATACTTTAAAACAAGTAATGCAGGCTTTTAAAACTATCTCCTGTTGCTAGGAATCGTAAGGTTATGGCTAAACGTTCATTCGGTGGTATTGCTTTCCTCCACTTTGTATCTTTCTTAGCAATCAAAGGTGTTACTTTTGCTAGTAGTGAACTAAAATCTTCATTAGACATTCTACAGAAGTTTTGGAACTGTCCAGAAGGCTCTTTTAACAAATCTGCTAATAAGTTTGTACCGCTGTACCTGAAATCAGAAACATGCAATAAAGTGTTAATTATTACTGTAGGTGGCATGGTAAGACTTTAAGCCCAAGATCATGATAACTTATATATATATATATATATAAGTTATCATAACATGGTGTATATATATATATATATAAAACCATGTAATAAATACTATGTGTGTGTATGTGTGTGTGTCATCGAAAATATTAAATATGCTTAGTACGTAAGTTGCGACGGGGGTATTTTTTTATTTAAACGTATTAGCTGAAAACTGTATACCTAACTAAATATACAAAACATTGGGTATAAGCTGTTCTACAATATATTATAGCTTAATCTTAGTGCAATTAACATATATATTGAGAAGTGTCCCAACATTCCAGGGATAACAAACAAAATTCAGTTATTATTTACAAGGTACTTACTGGCTTCTATTACGATTTACGGATACCGCCCACCATTCTCCTTCTTCTAGGTTTCCTTTTCATTTTTTTAGCAGTAAATATCCTCCAGTTAAAATTATAAAAGCGTGATAAGCAAGAAGAGCATCATCACATCGACATCCATGTTGACGATTATTTGCTATTCCCAGAACGAACACGTGCTCGGAAAACCTCACATGTGTTGTAGACGTCTGCTCGTTAATCGGCAAAATAGCAAGACAACTAGTTCGCCGAACGTCAAACAATCGGTGCTTGCCGAATGACGCATATCTGGCGCCGCCTTTATAACACTAAAAGAGATATCAGATAAGGCATTTGAACCACGGAATGTACAGATGACAGAAAGCAATGAGTTCGATTTATTCGGCCAATTTGTTGCTTCCCAGTTGAAAAAATTGCCTGAGTCATCCGCTTTACTTGCCATGCAACACATTCAAACCCATTTGTTTGAATTAAGAATGAAAAGAAACATACAACCTGCCCAACATAATAACGTACAAAGTCCGTCCCAAAATTTATTATCTCCATCTCCAAACTACTCATCTCATTCCAATATTGAGTATTCACGTGTTGGCCCAAGTGAGGAGAGTGCAGCCTCTCCCGTGTATCATAATATGGACACGTCGGCTCAAATAGTGCAGGATAACAACTTATTGTCAATGGCTATAAACAGTATTTTAAATGAAGGCGAAGGGGAAGAAACCGACGACATCTAAGAAAAGTTCAAAGACATTTTCAATACCTAATTTTTGGTCTCTATGACACTAACATTTTTTACCAATTTCCAATCTACTGCTAATCAATATTTCCTTTGACTATTGTATAATAAATTTATTATCATTGAACTTGTGTTTAAATGAAGTACACATATCCTCAAAAAACATTTTATTAATAGCTAGGAAAATCTCTTACCTGCACAAATTCCTGCAATTCTTCATATATAGCAGCACAAACATCAGGAATGAATTTTGAAATAGTGCATTTTGGTACTCGATAAAAATACTGTAGGGAAGCAAAGGAATCTCCAGTAGCCAAAAATCTTAACGTAATTTGTAACTTAATTTTTGCTGGTAGGGCTACCCTCATCTTTGTATCCTTTTTCTGTATGCACTCTTTCACATGGTCTAGCAATTCGTCAAATTTATTTTTTGAGAGACGGAGGATGTTCCTAAAGCTATCTTGGTCTTCTCTCGCCAATTCATCTAATAGTTTTGATCCTCCTAGTTGCAGCCTTCTTGAAACCCATCTTCTTTCCCAGCATGACCTTTTTTTTCTTCTCTTTATATTTAATAGTAATTCATTTGCTTCTACAAAAAGCTCATCACGTAACACACTAACTGCATCTCTCACTACAGCCCTAACGTCCTCTATAACATCCGACATTCCGCATCACATGTAGCACTGCACTGACTGGAATTGAGGCTAGTTCCACTTGCAGTAGGTGTAAACCTTGACTTGCATGCAAGTACAGCTTGCATTAACTTGCACGTCCTACTTGCGCAAGCGCTACATGCTAGTGTAAACGGGGCTTTAGACATTACACACACATTCACGGTCTCAGGGACTTACGGGGTTTAGCCCACCCGAAAGACCACATTCGTACCGAGCCGTTCGAGGGCCTAGTCTTGTTCATCTCCATGCCCAAGCCCAAACCCCTTACTGAGCTCCCACATTCATACATACCCATTTGCACAGGGACGGTTGGAAAGAAGGGTGATGAAGACGACTGGAAGTGTGCAGGACGAGGATTGGTAGGATGGATGTTTACAATTTGGCGGTTTTTGATTGTTCGGACGCCGAGCAGGACCCTTTTCGTTTGAGGTGCTTTTTGAATTCTACCTCCCAGGCTAGGAGATAGTCTACCTCGTTCACCACACCTTCCCAGTATTCGCTTTCTATAGCATCGTGTAGAAGGGCCTCTTCCAAATGTTCATAGTGCAGTCCCATTCTTCTTCGTCACGCGGTTGAGCCTGCCAAAACTTGAAAAACCTTGACATGCTATGCACAATGTCCCCGCGCTCACTGGCAAGAGTGTTAGGGATTTCGCGCATAGAGTCCACGCTGTAAGCGGAATACCCCAGAGTTTCTGATACATCTCATCGCCCTATAACAGCGCTCATAGGAGTTACACCCGTATTTTGGCATGATGTGGTATAACATGAATCCGTCGTCACAACTGATTAGACAGATCTCGCATTCTTCCGGTGATCGGGTAGAAGCCATCTCTGCAGGTGGATCCCGTAACCGCACTGAGAGCGAGAGTGGACTGGATGTAGGAATGGTTGGAGCTATACTGAATACCTCCCAGGATGTAGGCTTGTGAGGTCACATGACCGGTCATGTGATCTCCCCTCCACTTGGACGCTGAGCTCCCGTACTCTGAAACGCGGTTAGTTACAATGATAAACTCGTTGTTAGTGGTCCTCCGGGTGGTCGTCAGTTTGACTTCGCTCCTGACGTGGGCAGACCCGCCGCCACAGCCGTCTCTACCGCCGCCATCCATCTCTGCCAGGAAATGGAGTCGGGCTCACCGTCAGCTGGAGCGGGATGCACGGCGCGAGCGGCGACTTTATTATGGGAGGTCACGGCGACATAACCGCTCGCGCAGCAGCCAGGTAGTGGAGTACGACTTCACCGTTTCGGAGTTGTGGAGGCCCCTACCTGACCCCTGTGTCATACCGCCCTGGCTCCCGTGGGACGAGGTCCCTACTCTCCAAGCCCTGGCCGCCCTTCAGCTATGCAGAAGCTTCGAGAGTAGAGAGGGGCTGCTTCGGCATTTTGAAGAGTCGGGACCTTGCGGCTTGCTACCGGTCCTCAAGGGTGTGTGGGACGAATCAGGTAAGTCTTGCTGTATGTCCCGAGAATGTGTTAATTTTTATGTTTTTTAAAGCCAAAAGGTAAAGTGTCATAGGGTCCTTCGAGCCTTCTTTTGGGGTCCTGTAATTTTGAATAATTTGTGCTCCTCCACTGTAACAATGGTCTTTTCTTTAGTACGTCTTATTCTGTTTTAAACTATCTCCAAGCTTGCATTGGTCTCACTCAGCACCATTTCTTTTAATTTGGAACAGTTTAACGTTTGGCTATTTTTTAAATTTAGAGTAAGGCCTTTAATTTTGCAGACCCCAATTAGTGCGTTTTTGCTAGTGGACCATAGGAGATAGGCGTAAGTCTTGGGGCCGCCTTAAACAAATTCTACAATGTGAGAGCCGGGGCCGTAGTCAACCAGTTCATCGGTCATCTCGCCCAAGTAATCCCCTGTGGGGACCTTGTACATACCTTCCCTTTGTACGTAGAGGACACTGTCTGTGTCGTAATAGAGGACCTGGTTCTCCAGAGCTTCCAGATGTTCGTAAAGCTTGAGTCTTGCCTGGGAGGTAGTGTAGGCGGCTAGTACGACGTTAACTGTTCTCAGGGATTCCCCGACTTCGTCAATATGTTGCCAATTAACAAGGAGTACATTTTCATTTATTTCTTGTAACGTATTTACTTGGACCCCCGGACTTGTAAGCAATTTGTACAGATCGCCTGGTTCTCTAACAATTGATGTCTTTGTTTGATTCTCTCTTTGGCCGAATTTACCCCAGAAAGAATTTAACATTAATTTAGCTAGGGAGCGAAGACCCCCGTTCTTTAAAATTTTGGTCGGGTCCAGGTGAATACCTTCGTGCTCATGGTAACTATGAATGTACTTGGCCTTGTCTTCTTCAGTGAGGCACCAGGTGGGGTAACCTGATGCCTCTGGTTTGATTTTTAAAAATTTGTTTATGAAGTCGATGAATAGGCCCCCTGTCTCGTATCTTGCCACCTCGTACTCCCAGAGCTCGTACATTTCTAAAATTTTGTATCCCTTTTCCACAGCCTTGCGTATTTCCTGCATTGTCCATGTCCCTGTCAATGCTCTTTCCTCGATGTTATGGTTACAGTCTGTGTTGGACATTTCTTGACCACATGTGCGGCAAAGGGGAAACATTAATTTGTTGTTCATACGTGCTGGAAGGACGGGATGATACAAATTTAGAGGAGGCAGAACTTTACACTTGAGGAGACCTTCGGCCTTCAAGCCACTTTCTCTACACTTCTTGTCCCCTACACAGATTTCAGGGTGCCCCCGAGGATACATTCCACGTTTACAGACGTACGGGTAGAGTGAGCAGACGTCCACGTACTGGATAGTTTCCCCGTCCTCGCACTTGTGATAGGATTTCGCATTTCCTGTCCTTCCCCCGAAGAAGGCATCTCTGGGATTAAGTGGGAGTGTATTTAGAATAGGGAGTGAATTTAGATGGTCCAATTTTTGTTCATTCTTTAGTTTTTTAAACTGACACTCCCACATTTCAACTACCTCGTAGCCGGCATTCTCAAGTCGAGAGATTTTGGATTTGGTTCTCTCGAACCTTAAATGCAGAGTATCGGAAGGGTCATCCGTAAGGGGCTCTTACCTTTTAAAAGGAAAACATTTGGGACACCCGTGGAAGTAGCAACCCTGAAACTCATAAACCCGCTCTCCGTCAAACCCATCAGCTTTTATCCCCTCAATTTTGATTTCTCTCCCCCGCCCCGCGTGCTGAATTTGAACACCGCGCTTTTCTTCCTCCCAAGACAACCACTGCAAAGCGATAGACGATTGGTAGTCGACCATGCGGTATCCGTTCTTAGGGATCAGACCGATGGTGTTCGGTTTTAGGAAGTTGCGTCTGAAAGCCAGGTTGCATGCGCTTGCAATGGTAACGGCTTCCATGAAGGGGTCAACATTGCACTCTTTCAAGAAAATGTCTCTGAATCTAATGCACGCCTGCGCCAGTATGTCTACATCTGAAATACAGTACTCGACCAACTCTTTTTGAAAATGAAAAACTACATTGTTAGTGACTTGTTCATTATACCAATTTTCAAAGTCTCTGTGGGTTTTCTCGAACATGGTTTCAGGGCTGTAGTACTCCTTGGATGGTATGGGGCCTACATAATTTTGGTTTGCCAATGTGTTGAAGAGGTGAGGGAAGTAACCCTTCTGGAAGTGCAGAGAGGGCCATGGGGAAATAGTTTAGTGAGTCAATGAATCTGACGTTGTCCAATTCCATGAGAATTACTTTTGTGCCTCGCATGATCAGTTCCGGGGTGAATTTGGTTTGTTTGAGAACGTACTGTAGCAAAAACTGGAAATCAAAACCTTGGCCATTATGGGCCATTACACATACGTTTTTGAATTTTTTTCTCTCCTCCATTACATAATTCATAAAATGATTGATCGGGTCTTGTCTAAAGACCCTGGTGCGATTGTTGCAATTTTCACATGTTTCACTACCACCAAGGCATTGCCAACAGAACTGTTGCGAAACACAAAGGTTGCCTCTGTGAACTTTAGAATTTTCGGTTAAAATTTCATCTTGGCGGGTCTCAAGATCGAAGAAAATGAACAGAAAGTCTTTGGTTTTGGGTTTATTTTTGTCGACCCGCATGTAGCATTGATGGTTTGGTGGCATATAATCGTTACAAGTTTTGCACAACACTTCACCACACACGTGTTTTGACTTACGATTTTTGAAAAATACGAGTTTTTGGCAATCTTTACATTTATTTACTGCCTTGCAACGCTCACTCTTGTGGGCTGCGAAGCAAATTTGGTTTTTGAATTTGATGTTACAATTTGGACAAACTATTCCTCCATGCTCCTCTTTACATGGCGGAGATACAGTCTGACACGCGGGGCAGATATTGGAACACCTGTGTTCACCTTTATGTTCATAGGGGGTATGGCAAGGCTCGCAGAAGTAGGTACATACAAAAGCCGCAGTGAGAGATGTAATCACGTTGTAGTGTCCATCGTGATACAGCAGGTTGATTTTGTACTGAGCATCAGTGTTGTTACCATTAAAGTACACAACCCGGCCTTTGTTTCCATAACTGTAGACTGTAATGTTGTAATTTTTCAGGTGGTCTTGGAATTTTGAAAGTTCGGGGATCCCAGCTCCCCGTTCTGAAATTTGGACACCCGCTTTGGTCATCAGTTTTTGGGCTCTAAAAGTTTGTCTCTTACATTTGTCTTCACGTATAGCTTTGAACTGAGGATCTTTTTTGGCCCTTGCCTTACCCACAACGAGAGCACGCGGTAAATACAGGTTGTCGCTATTATTAATGACTACGATACCCTTACGGGACTTACACTCTTCGTAAAAAGTATTGTACAAGCCAGGTCTCACTCTACCCGTTCCTACTGGAATATTTACTCTAGTGCATTGTACTTGGAATGTATCGCTGGAGGTGAGGGTTTCGGTGCTCTGGACGATCCCGCCGAATATGGTCCACAACACGTCACCGTCCAGCTCACTGGCGGGTCGGAATGCTACGTACCCGGCTCTTTGATTTTAAATTTAGGGACCTTAGAGTGAAACCGAGTTGGTCTGTGCCTTCGGCATCGGCCTTCATTCGGTCCACGATTTCGGCGAACCCCCGTCTTACCCAGTCGAGTTCCGTCACCCCTTCAGGGACAGAGTTAAATTTAAAGGTCACTTTAGTACCACGGACTCGAAACCTTGTAACGTAGGTCTCGTCGGTACACACTACATGTACGGGCTCCATCTCTGTATATAACTGTATAAGTATAGTAACGGTATAACTGTAGTAACTGTATAAGTATAGGATTGCTTAGTAACTGTAGTAACTGTATAAGTATAGGATTGCTTAGTACTATCTAATTAGTGGGTTAGATTTCGAGACTATCGAAATACGCTAGTTTACTTGGATGTGTTGCTGTGGTGTGCTGCAATCTAGCGCGCCTCTGCCACAACTGACTGGAAGGGAATAACTTCGGTCTCTTATAAAGCCCCAGTCACAAGGATCCAGGATATGGGAATGGCCGCAGTGACCCTGGGCGGACGGGGTAATCTTGCCAAGCGGAACCGGACCAGGATGCGGCGTTGCTTGCGGCTTTGATTAAAGACTGTGTTTCCCGGACGCGGTGACCCTGGGCGGGCGGCATTCCCAGACAGGCGGCATTCCCAGACGGGAGTGCGGTTGACCTTCACGGATGTGGTGCGCTCGAGCCGGACGCGGCTGCCTTACTGATTAATGTGTTTTGTTTCAGGTGGCGGGTACGGCTGACGGCGGACTCTTGTATTGCAGTTTACAGTATACTCTTATAGTTTAGTTTTATTTAAAATAAACAAGGTGCCAATTTCTTTTGGTTCCCGTCAATTTTTTATAGACTAGGGAATTTTCCCCGCATTTTTCCCTCCCTCGAGGGATTTTTCCCGCTCGTTCCCGCCAAACCGCGACATGGGCGCCGCCATCTTGGATCACGTGACCTGCTCTCGACCAATCAGAATAACTCCATAAGAGCCCATGTTGGAGCTACCCTCCGGGGTAGTCTACTCACGACCTCGTTTAATTAATTAGAGCCCAGTCATTTCAAATTCAGTGTACGTTCGTCACAAGGTACAACTAGTGGAAAGAGAAGTTTGATTTTTTATTTTTGAATTTAGATTGAACTTAGAAGTGAACTTTTTATTTTAGACATTTCCAAGTGGTATTTAATTTTTATTTGAAAACTTTATTATTTTATTTCAGAAGAGAGCTCTGATTTTTAATCTAATATATATACAACCGCATGTGTAACTGACTGACTGACTGACTGACTCACTCACTCACGTATACTAATTCTAACCTACTTCCAGATGAGTTAGAGACTTGAAATTTGGTACACAGATAGCTTTCCACGTGTAACCACTAGGAAAATCCCGAAAAGTGAGAATTTTTCATTTTCAACCCCTCAAAAAAATTCCCAAAAAATCGCGCATTCTTCACCCCTGCAGGCATTTTTTGTAAGCCCGATAGCGGGCGAACCGTTGGAGCTAGCTCGGATCTGACGGAAAATTCATGGTCAGGAATGAAGTGAACTACAAAAAAGGTCTAATGACTTTTTGCTCTATCTTCCATGGTTAAGCGACAAAACGCTCGAACATTTGAAATTCCAGAGATTTTTTCGATAAAAATAATGTTTCAAGCCCGATAGCGGCCGAACCGTTGGTCGTAGCTCAAATCTGATTGACCCATCAAATTAGCAAATTGCGCGATCTACAGAAAAGGTCCAGTAATCTTTTGCCCTATCTCGATTGGTTTGGCCGAAAAACGTGATTATGTACAATTTTGTTGTAACTTTTACGCGAAACTTTTGTTTTTGGGGTCGATAGCGGCGAAACCATTGGTCGGAGGTCAAAATAAGACTAACGTTTTATTTAGGAAATAAGATGACCTACAAAAAAGGTCCAGTGACTTTTTACTATATTTCCCTTAGTTTGACCGCAAAACGCGATTAAGTGAAAATATTGGACATTTTCGCCTAAAAATTTACATTCCGGGCTTGATAGCGGCTAAACGGTTGGTCGTAACTCAAAACAAATTTTAAACGGGATTTAGGAAATCACGTGATCTACAGAAAAGGTTCAGTGACTTCGGGAGTTGGCTGAGCGTTAGCTAAGCGTCAATAGTAGATAGGGACAGAGGAATATTTATTATGTTCACAGACACAATACCCTCTAAAAAAGGCCCAAGTGTGTCATTAACCCCCGGTAATATTAACCCCCCCGGGGATTTCCTGGTATGACCTGATAACCTCCTGTACATTCAACCCCCTGATGTGTTAACCCCCCTGGTAACATTAAACCCCCCCAGGGAATTTCCTGCCATGACCTCATGTCCGAATTTTACCAGTCACCAAATCTCTTAAACCCCCCCCCCTGGGAAGATCCTGGTATGACCAGATAACCCCCTGGAGACTTATCCCCCGGTAACGTTAACCCCCCCTGGGAATTTGTTCATATGACCAGACAATATCCTGACGAAATTAAACCCCCTCTTGTCTTAACCTCCTTAACATTAATCACCCACCCAGGGAATTTCTCGCCTTGACTAGATAGTCTCCTGGTGATATTAAACCCCCTGTTCGACTTAAAATACTGCCTTGAGGTCGGTTTTTATTATGTTTATACTAAACAATTCAAGATAGCTGACCCGTGCAGACTTTTCTCCCGAGCTCATTTCTGGCTAAACCATAGGTCGTAGATCAGATCTGAGGGCACAATCGAAAGACAAAATTAAATTTCCAACAAGAAAGGTCCAGTCACTTTTTGTTCGTCATATCTCTAACGGTTTAACCGCAAAATGCCTCAAAGTCAAAAGTTTTTAGCGAATCCGGAAAAAAATCTATGAAAAAGTTCAATTTTAAATCCCTTGTCATTTATTATTGTCCCGGACTAACCAGTCACGAATTCCGACTTATCCCGAATTTGCAAGCGTTTACTTTGGGGGCTACTGGGGGCGTAGCCCCAGCGAGCGAAGGCGAGTCTAAATACTTATACCGCCGCATGTGAAAACTGACTGGACTCACTCATCACTGACAGATCTTACTAATTCTAACATAGTTCTAGAAGTGCTAGCAACTTGAAATTTGCACGGCAAGGTACCTATTTACGTGAAACCACCGGGAAAAGATCTGAAAACCGGGACAATTTTTACTTTTAAACGCTCAAAAAAAATTCAGAGAAATTTGCACATTTTTCACCCAGGCAGGCATTTCTTGTAAGTCCGATAGCGGAGGTGTAACCGTATTGGACAGATAGCTCGGGTTTGACGAAAAAATTCATAATAGTGTGTGAAGTGAACTTACAAAAAAGGTCCAATGACTTTTTGCTCTATCTTCATGTTAAGGACAAAACGCTGTCGAATCATTTGAAATTCAGATATTTTTTCGATTAAAATAATGTGTTCAAGGCCACGTAGCAGGCCGAACCAGTTGGTCGTGCTCAAATCTGATATCTGGACCCATTAAAATTAGCAAATTGTGCCATCTACAGAAAAGGTTCCAGTGGACTTTTTGCGCCTGGATCTCCATTGGTTTGGCGAAAAAGTGATTATGTGCATTTCTTTGTAACTTTTACGTGAAAATTTTTTGTTTATGCGGTCGATAGTGGCGAAACCATTGTTCGGAGGTCAAAATAAAAACAAAGGTTAGATTTAGAAAATAATTTGAGCTACAAAAAAGGTTCAGTGTCTTTTTACTATATCTTCATTAGTTTGACCGGCAAAAACGCGGTTAATTGAAAATATTGGAAATTTTTGCTTACAAAGTTACATTCCGGGCTGATAGCGGCTAACGGTTGAGTCTTAGCGTGCAAAACAAATTTCATTGGGTAGGAAATCACGTGATCTAACAAAAAAAGTTCAGTAACATTTTTGTCTATCTTCTTCCGCATTACGGGATTTAAATTTAATTTTTTGAGTTTTACGTGAGATTGTTGTTTTCTGGCTCTATTCAGACAAAAAATATAAGTTCTAGCGCCAGAATGAAAACTTGATTTTGCATACAAAATAATGCGAGTTACACAAATGTGTCAGTGATTTTTACTCTATCTTCATGGGTTTAGCGTAAAACGTGGATTATGTCGAAATGTCACTTAAAAACTTACCTTCTGGGCTTGCTATTGGCCGAACCGTTGGCCCTAGGCTTAAATCGTAAAATTTTTTGTAACTAGGTATTGATAGCGATCTACAAAAAGACTCCAGTAGCTTTCTATCGTTTATCTTATCCGTAAGCCTGATAATTGCTCTAAATCGGGCAAATTCTTTGTCGTCACATTTAGGTGTTTTTGCTTTGCAACTATAATTAGTGCGGATTACATCGCTGGTTTCCAGATTGTACCTTGTATTACTACGTTAACGAGTGACTAAAACCCCCTCCACGTCGGGGAGGTGCTGAGCTTTTAGTGAAGCTTCAATAGTAGATAGGGACAGAGTGTGGTTATTTTATGTTCACAGACACAACACCTCTAAATAGGCCACGTGTGTCATTAACCTGTGTATACATTAATCCCCCGGGAATTTCCTCGTATGACCAGACAATATCTCTGGACTAATTAAACCCCAGATGTGTTAACCCACCTGGTAGACATTCACCTCCCCCGGGAATTTCTGGCTTGAGGTAAATAAGCTCCTGATGATATTAAACCCCTGTTCGACTTAAAAACACTGCCTTAAGGTCGGTTTTTAATATGTTTGTACTAAACAATTCACGATAGTGACAGTGCAGACTTTTCTCCCGAGCTCATTCCTGGCGTAAACAAATGGTCGCAGCTAAAATCTGACGACGAATCGAAAGGATCAAATTAAATTTCGACAAGAAAGGTCCAGTCACTTTTTCTCGGTATCTCTAAACAGTTAACCGGAAAATATCATTAAAGTTCAAACTTTGATTAAACTGAAAAAATCAATAAAATCCGATTTATCCGAAATATCCGGGGTCAATTTAATCCCGACTTCCGTTATCCCCGAATTTGGCCATCACCCGAAAGGTGGGCCTGGGGTGTGTCATTAAACCCAGGTAAATTAATCCCCCCGGGGAATTTCCTGGTAGACCAGAATAATCTCCTGAGTAAATTAAACCCCTGATGGCGTTACCCCCTCCCCGGTAACAGTAACCCTCCCAGGGGGGGTTATAATCTGGACTTTGACCTCATGTCTGAATTTTACCATTCACCAAATCTCTTAACCCCTTGGAAGTTCCTGGTATGGACAGATAACCCCCACGATTTCTTAATCACGGTAACGTTAACCCCCCCCCTGGGAATTCCTGGCATGACATCAGTCCGAATTTTACTATCACCAAAGTCAATCTTATATCCCGAATTAAGGCACTTACTTTGGGGGCGGCTGGGGCGTAGCCCCAGCGAGCGAGCGCGGAGTCCTATTCTATATACAGCGCATGTGAAACCACTCACTCACTCACTGACTCGCAGATATACTAATAGATTCTAACATAGTTTAGAAGTGCTAGAAACTTGAAAATTTTGGCATGCAGGTACCTTTCGCAATATGACCCGGAGGAAAAGTCTGAAAAACGGCAAACCACATTTTTACTTTTAAACCCCTCAAAAAATTATTAAAAAAACGCGCATTTTTTACCGTTGCTGGCCTTTTTTTTAAGCCTGATAGCGGGCGAACCGTTGGAGCTAGCTGATCTGACGAGAAAATTATAATCAGGAGATGAGTGAAAATACAAAAAGGTCCAGTGACTTTTTTGCTCTATCTTCATGGTTAGCAACCCATAACGCCGAACTTTGAAATTCCAGAGATTTTTTCGCTAAATGGATGTTTCGAGCCCGATAGCGGCGGGCCGCCGAACGTTGTCGTATGCTCAAATCTGATTGACCATCAAAATTAGCAAATTGCGCGATCTACAGAATAAAGGTTCGGTGGCTTTTACCCTATTCCATTGGTTTAGGCCGAAAAAAACGTGACTTATGTGAAATTCTTTTTTGTAATTTTCACGTGAAAACTTTGTTTTTGGTGTCCGATAGTACCGGCGAAACAGTGGTCGGATGTCAAACTAAAAGAGGTTAGCATTTAGGAGAATATTACGATTACAAAAAAGGTTAAGTGACTTTTTACTTATATCTCCAATAGTTTCGACCGCAAACGGATTATGTGGAAATATTTGAAATTTTCGCCTACAAATTTACATTCCGAGACTTTGATAGCGGCTCAAACGGTTGGTCGTAGCTCAAAACATGCCATTTAATAAGTTGTAGTAAAACGACGTGTTCTACAAAAACAGTCTAGTAACTTTTTGTGTATGTCCTTTAATAGCCTGAAAACGCACTGATATATGCAGCAAAATATTTGTCGTGAATTGGGGAACACCCCCCACCATAAAAATTTTGGGAGTTTTAAATATATATTATATGTGGCTAATATTTGAGTATTCAATCAGGAATAGGCTTTGCTAGGTTTAACGAAGTGAATATAACCCCCATTATAGTTGGGCTAGCGTTAGTTATGCGTCAATAAGTCAGATAGGGACAGCAGAACACATTATTATTTTGTTCACAGAACAAACACCCTCTAAAATAGGCACAAGTGTGTCATTAACCCCCGGGGAAACTTTAACCCTCCGAGGATTTCCTACGTATGACAGATAACCTCCTGAGTAAATTAAACCCCCTGATTGTAGTTAATCACCCTTTGGTAACATTTTACCCCTAGGGAATTTCCCGGCCATGCCTCATGTCAGAATTCTAACAACACCAAATCTCTTAACCCCCCTTGGGAAGTTACCTGGTTATAACCTGATCACCACTGATGTCTTAACCCCAGTAACAGTAACACCCCCCAGCAGGGAATTCTAGTAGATGAACTCCCGAAATACGCTTATCCCGAATTTTCCCTACACCCAAACAACCCCCCTACCCCGGATTTCTGATAAGACCAGATAATTTCTCATGAGTAAATTAAACCCCTGATGTCTTAGCCCCTTTTACATTATTCTCCCCCCCCACCCCCGGGAATTCTCCTGGGCACGACAATATAAACCTGGCTGAGCAGATTAAACCCCTAACAATTTTTAAAAATAATGACTCAGGGGTTGGGTTTTTGGCTATATATACACTAAACAAATTCACAATAGCCCTCCAGTGCAGTCCTTTCCTCCACAGTCCGATCACTGGGCTAAAACAAGACGTCGTAGCTAAAATCGGGACACAGAATCCGAATGAGAAAATTAAATCTTCCGACAAGAAAAGTGTTCAGTCACATTTTCTACGTATCTCGAACGGTTAAGCCGGCAAAACGCCTCAAAGTCAAAAGTTTCGGGTAGATCCGGAAAATTAAACGATTATGGTTATACATACCGTCCTCTTGACTTTTGTTAAACCCACATTCTTCTTGTCTCCAAATTTCACGAACACATAACTTAAATTTCTACCAAACATCCATTGATTTAATATTATACACACACATCTTTTGGCTGAGCGTTAGCGAAGCATTACGACCCGTAAGATTCTCGGAGAAGGATACATAAAATTTGGAAACTTCACGTCTGATTTACCAATCTACCGAATACGTTATCCCCGTGAATTTAGCAACACCCAAATGGGGTTTTATTAGGGGCCTGGGGGCGTAGCCCCCAGCGAGCCGAGGGAGTCTAAATATTGATACGCCGCATGTGTAACTGAGCTGACTGACATAAGATACATTCTACATAGTTCTAGAAGATGTGGAAACTTGAAATTGGCACGCAGGTACCTTTCACAATATGACCCGGAGAAAAGTCTGAAAACCCGCGACATTTTACTTTTAAACCCTTCAAAAAATTCCTCAAAAATCGGCGCATTTCACCCCTGCAGGCGATTTCTTGTAAGCTGATAGCGGGTGACCACGTTTGGAGCTAGCTTCGATCGAACGAAAATCGTTAGTCAGAAAGAAGTGAACATCAAGAAAGGGTCCAGTGACTTTTTGTCCTATCTGTGTGGTTAAGCACAAAACACGGAAATGTTTGACATTCCAGAGATAAAGATTTTTCGCTTAAAATAAAGTTGCGTGCCCCCGTTTTTTTTAGGTTGGGGCCCGAACGGTAGGCCGTAGTCTCAAATCTGATTGACCATTCAAATTAGCAAATTTACGATTATCTACAGAAAAGGATCCAGTGACTTTTTCCCTATCTCCATTGGTTTGGGCCGAAAAACGTGATTATTTTGCCATTTTTTGTAAATTTTACGTGAAAATATTCTGATTATGGGGTCGATAAGAGGCGTAACCATTGGTCGGAGGTCAAAATCAAAACAAAGATTAGAATTTAGGAAATAATGTGATTACAAAAAAGGTTAGGCCGTAAAATTTTTTATCTATTTCAGTAGTTGACCGCAAAAACGCGATATTATGATTAAGTTAAAATATTTGGACATTTTCGCCTAAAAATTTAATTCCGGGCTTGATAGCGTCTAACGGTGGGTCGTAGCTCAAAACCAAATTTTTAACACAATTTATGAAATTGCGCTGTGATCTACAAAAAAATGTTCAGTTAACATTTTGCCCTATCCTCAACGGTTTGGCCGATAACGCGGTTTAAAGTATTGATTTTTATGTTTTACGTGATATTTTATAAACTGCCCAGTGCAGTCTTTTTGTCCTATACTCTGTACTGCCAAAATTAATATGTCGTTAGCTTAAATCTGATGGGGCATAATCGAAAGAGAAAATTAAATTTTCGACACGAAGGTCAGTCACTTTTTCTCGTTATCTAACGGTTATCTGAATATATATCAAACCGCCATGTGTAACTGAACTGATGACTGACTCACCATCTCGTTATTACTAATTCTAACCTACTTCCAGATGAGTTAGAGACTTGAAATTTGGTACACAAGATAGCTTTCCACGTGGTACACCACACAGGAAAATCCCGAAAAGTGAGAATTTTTCATTTTCACCCTAAAAAAATTCCCAAATCGCGCATTCTTCACCCAGCAGGCATGATTTGTTAAGCGTAGCGAGGCGAAACGGTTGAGCTATGCTGGATTGACGGAAAAATTCATAGTCAGGAATGAAGTGAACTACAAAAAACGTTCTAATGACTTTTTGCTCTATCTTCATGGTTTTAAGCGACAAAACGCTTCGAACAATTTGGAAATTCCAGAGATTTTTCGATAAAAAAATGTTTCAAGCCCGATAGCGGCCGCAACCGTTTGGTCGATTAGTCATATCTGATTGACCCATCAAATTAGCAAATTGCGCGATATACCCGAAAAGGTCAGTAATCTTTTGCATATCTGATTGTTTGCCGAAAAAAACGTGATTATGTACAAATTTTGTTGTAACTTTTACGCCGAAACTTTGGTTTTTGGGGCTCGATAGCGGCGAAACCATAGGTCGGAGGTCAAAAATAGACTAACGTTGTATTTAGGAAATAAGATGACCTCAAAAAAGGTCAAGTGTACTTTTTACTATATTTCCCTTAGTTGAACGCGGCAAAAAACGCGATTAAGTGAAAATATGTGGACATTTTCGCCTAAAAATTTACTTTCCGGGCTTGCTTGATAGCGGCTAAACCGGTTGGGTCGTAACTCAAAAAAATTTTAAAACGGGATTTAGGAAATTCACTGTGTTACTGAAAAGTTGCTAGTGACTTCGGGGAGTTGGTTGAGCGTTAGCTAAGCGTCATAGTAGATAGGGACAGAGGAATATTTATTATGTTCACACGACACAATTACCCTCTAAAAAAGGCCCAAGTGTGTCATTAATCCCCGGTTATATTAAGCCTCCCCCCGGGATTTCCTGGTATGACCTGATACCCTCGACTGTACATTCAACCCCCTGATGTGTTAACCCTGGTAACATTAAACCCCCCCAGGGATTTCGGGGCTGCCATGACTCATGTCCGAATTTTACCAGTCACAAATCTCTTAACCCCCCCCCCTGGGAAGATACCTGGTATGACAGATAACCCCCTGGAGGACTTATTCCCCGGGTAACGTTAAAAACCCCCCTGGGAATTTGTTCATATGACCAGACCAATATCCTGACGAAATTAAACCCCCTCTTGTCTTAACTCCTTAACATTAATCACCCACAACATAGTCGTGATCAGATCTGAGTGCACAAATCGATAGACAAAATTAAATTTCCAACAAGAAGGTCCAGTCACTTTTTGTCGGGGGATCTCTAACGGTATAACCGCCAAAATGCCCTCCAAAGTCAAAAGTTAGTTTTTACGAATCCGGAAAAAAATTATGAAAAAGGTCAATTTTTAAATCCTTGTCATTTACTTAATGTCCCGGGACTTAACCAGTCACGAATTTCCGCTTATCCCCGTATTTGCAAGCGTTTACTAGGGGCCTGGGGCGTAGCCCCAAGCGAGCCGGAAGGCGATAGTCTAATATATTTACAACCGCATGTGATAACTGACTGACTGACTGACTCACCGTATACTAAATTGTAACCTACTTCCAGATGTGTTAGAGACTGCAATTTGGTACAACAGATAGCTTTTCCTCGTGTTGGAACACAGGAAAATCCCGGAAAATGTCGAGAATTTTTCATTTTCAACCCTCAAAAAAAATTCCCCAAAAAATCGCGGCATTCTTCACCTGCAGGCATTTTTCTGTAAGCCGATAGCGGCGAACGTTGGAACGCTAGTCGGATCTGACGGAAAATTCATGGTCAGGAATGAAGTGAAACTACAAAAAAAGCTGTTTGCTATGTTAGGTCGGTGGTGGCAGTCTAATGACTTTTTGCTCTCATTTCAATGGTTAAGCGACAAAACGGCTCTAACATTTGAAATTTCCAGAGATTTTTTTCGATATAAAATAATGTTTTCAAGCACCGATAGCGGCCGAACCGTTGGTCGTAGCTCAATCTGATTGACCCATCAAATTAGCAAATTGCGCGATCTACAGAAAAGGTCCAGTAATCTTTGCCTATCTTCGATTGGTTTGGCCGAAAAACGTGATTATGTTACAATTTTTGTTGTAACTTTTTCGCGGAACTTTTGTTTTTGGGGTTGATAGCGGCGAACGAAAACCATTGGTCGGAGTGTCAAAGTAAAGACTAACGGTTTTATTTAGGAAATAGATGACCTACAAAAAAGGTCCCGGTGACTTTTTACTATATTTTCCCTTAGTTTGAGCCGCAAACGCGGATTAAGTGAAAATATTGGACAATTTCGCCTAAAAATTTACATTCCGGCTTGATAGCGGCTAAACGGTTGGTTCCGTAACTCAAAAACAAAATTTATATGAAACGGGGATTTAGAAGCACGTGATACTACAGATAAAGGTTCAGTGACTTCGGGAAATGGTGGGGAGTGGAGTTGGACTGAGCGTTAGCTAAGCGTCAATAGTAGATAGGGACAGAGGAAATTATTTATTAGTTCACAGACCACACCAATACCCTCTAAAACGTGCCAAGTGTGTCAATTAACCCGGTAATATTAACCCCCCCCCCGGGGATTTTTGGTATGACCTGTTAACCCTCTGTCATTCAACCCCTGATGTGTTAACCCCCCCTAGGGTAACATTAAACCCCCCAGGGAATTTCCTGCCATGACCTCATGTCGATTTACCAGTCACCAAATCTCTTAACCCCCCCCCCTGGGAAGATCCTGGTATGGACCAGATAACCCCCTGGAGACTTATCCCCGGTAATCGTTAAACCCCTGGGAATTTGTTCTTATGGACCAGCAATATCCTGACGAAATTAAACCCCCTCTTGTCTTACCTCCTTAACATTAATCACCACCAGGGGGAATTTCTCGCCTTGACTAGATAGTCTCTGGTGATATATAAACCCCCTGTTCGACTTAAAATACTGCTTGAGTGTCGGTTTTTATGATGTTGATACTAAACAATTCAAGATAGCTGACCGTGCAGACCTTTTTCCCGAGTCATTTTGGCTTAAACATAGGTCGTAGATCAGATCTGTGGGCACAATCGAAGACAAAATTTAAATTTCCAACAAGAAAGGTCCAGTCAATTTTTGTCGTATCTCTAACGGTTTAACCGCCAAAATGCACTCAAAGTCACAAAGTTTTTCCGAATCCGAGAAAAAAATCTATGAAAAATGGTCAATTTTTAAATCCCTTGTCAGTTTACTTAATGTCGGACTTAACCAGTCACGAATTACGCTTATCCCGAATTTTGCAAGCGTTTACTTTGGGGGCTGGGGGCGTAGCCCCCAGCGAGCGGAAGGGCGAGTCCCATATTATATACAGCCGCATGTGTAACTCACTCACTGATCATGTATAGGGGTATACAAATTCTAACCCATCTTCTAGGAAGTGCTAGAAAACACCAAATTTTCGCACACACGTAGCTGGAATGTTCAAACCACCGGGAGAAAAAAGTCTGAAACCGGAAATTTTTAATTTTGAACCTCTCAAAAAAATAGCGAACTGACCCTTTTTGCTTGCAGACTTTTTTTTGAAGCACGATAGCGGGGCGAACCGTTGGAGCTAGCTTCAATCTGACGAAAAATTGCAATGGTCGGAATGATGTGAAACATACAAAAAGGTTCAGTGACTTTTGTGCTCTAAACTCCATCGGTTCGGCGCAAAACGCGATACATTAGAATTATTTTGAAATTTTCGCCTCAAGATTTACTTTCGGGCTCGATAGCGGCTCTAAACGGTTGGGGTCGTAGCTCAAAACAAAATTTTCAGTGGTAAATTTAGCAAATTGCGTGATTACAAAAAAGGTTAAGTAAACATTTTGCCCTCATCATCAACGGTTTGGCAGCATAACGGTTTTAAGTATAGAGTTTTTAGTTTTTCGTGAGATATTGTTTTCTGGGGCTCTGTATTAGCGGAAACTTTGAAGTTAGGGTAGAATAAAAAATCGCAGTTTTAATACGAATCAATTGAGTCTACAAATGAGGTCCAGCTGACATTTTACTCTATCTTCCATTGGTTTATCCCCGGTTAAAACGTGTTACTGTTGAAAACTTCACTCAAAAAACTTACCTTCTCGGGCGAAAGTGGCCGACCCGTTGGCCCGTAGCTTAAATGTAAACTTTTTATACTAGCTATTGATAACAATCTCAAAACAAAAAAGCCCATCTGTAGATTCTGTCGTTTATCTTTCCGTTTAGTAAGGCCTGGGTAAATGCTCTAAAGGCAAATTTTTGTCGTCAATTTTAGGGGTTTTAAATCGTGCCATACTATTAATTAGTGCGATCGTGTTGCCTGGTCAAGATTGACCTTGCTATTAATACGTTAACGAGTGACTTAAAACCCCCCTTCCACGTCGTGGGAGGTGAGGTGAGCGTTAGTGAAGCTTCAAAGTAGATTAGGGACAGAGGTTTTATTACGTTCACAGACACAACACCCTCTAAAATAGGCTCAGTGTGCCATTAACCCTTGTAACAATAAACCCCCCCGGGAATTTGTTCATATGACAGGCAATATCTGGACTTAAATTAAACCCCCCTGATGTCTTAACCCCCTTAACATTCTGCCTGATAGTGGTGTTGAACGGTAGGTCGTAGATCAAATCTTGAGGGCACAATCGGAAAGATAAAATTAAATTTCGACAGGAAAGGTCCAGTCAATTTCCTCGTATCTCTAACGGTTACCCGTAAGTTTTAAAAGCCTTTAAAGTCAAAACTTTGATTTAAAACTGAACATTATTACATAGGTCCAAGATAATTACGGACTTCGCTTTATACCCGAATTATGGCAAACCCGAAGGGAGCCTGGGGTGTGGTTGTTAAACCCGCGACAAAATTAACCCCCAATCCCCCGCGCAATTTCCTATTATGACCAATAACCAATGAGTAAAAATTAAACCATGATGTATTAAAAAATAAAACGGTTAAGCATAATGATGTATCCACCCCCTCAGGGTATGTCATGGCGATGATTCATGTCCATTTTACCAATCACCAAATCTCTTAACCCCCCCTTGGGAAGTAAATGGTATGACCAGATAACCCCCTGACGTCTTTTCCCAGGTAACGTTAACCCCTCCTGCGAATTTCTCGGCATGACATCATGTCCGATTTTACCTATCACCAAATCCCTCCTTATCCCGCCGAATTTTAAGGCACTTATCTATGGGGGGTCCTGGGATCGCGGGGGGACGGCGTAGCCCCCAGCGAGCGGAGGCGATGTCCTATATATATACAGCCGATGTGGGATATGGACTGGACTCACTGGACTGACATCTATATACAATTTCTAACATACTTCTGAAGTGCTGGAAACTTGAAATTTGGCATGCAGTACCTTTTGCAATATGACCGGAGGAAAAAGTCTGGAAACGGATATTTTTACTTTTTAACCTTCAAAAAAAATTAAAAAAACCGGTTGAAACTGGTTAAAAATGTGTAGTTTTTTGCTTTAGAGCCGTCTAGCGAATAACCCGTGGTCGTAGCTTCAAATCTAATTTTTGAAGGGAATTTTGCGAATTTTGTCTGATCTACCAAAATAGGCAAATTAGATTTTCCAGACATCTCTATGATCAACTCGTAAATGCTTCCAAACAAATCGAACATTTTGTCGAATTTTTGGCAATTTTCTCTTGTAAGGGACTTTTGTTTGAGGCTCTGTAGTGTCTAAACCGTAGGTCGTAGCTCGGATTGACGAAAAATCGTTAGTGTGGAGTGAAGCGATCTACAAAAAAGGTCAGTGACTTTTTGCTCTGATCTCAATTGGTTTGGCCGCAAAAACGTCGATTAAGTGAAAACATTTTGAAAATTTTGCCAAAAATTTTCCTTAGGGCTCGAAAGGCCCTAATACGGTTGGTCGTAGCTCAAAATAAATTTTCAACAATGGGATTTAGTAAAACGGCGTGATTACAACAAAAGGTCAAGTAACATATTGCCCTATCCCACCCCCCCATGGTTTGGCCGCATTACGCGTTTTAAAGTATCGATTTTACAAGTTTTACGTGAGATATAGTTCTCTGGGCTCCGTTGCAGACAAAAATTTAGGTTTTTAGGCCAATTTAAAAAATTGATTTTTAATATCAAAATAATGCGATCTACAAAAAGGTCTAGTGGCCTGTTACCCTGATCTTCCATTGTGTATAGCCGTAAAACGTGATTATGTTGAAAATTTCAATTAAAAAACTTACTTCCCGGGCTAGATTATGGCCGAACCGTTGGCCCTTGCTTAAATGTAAAATTTTTTTTAACTAGCTATTGATAGGATTACAAATAAGGTTCAGCTCCTTTATATTCGTTTATCTTTCGTTAGCTGGTAAGATGCTCTAAAGGCAAATTCTTTGTCGTCAATTTTAGGGCGGTTTTAAATCCTTGCAACTACAATTAGTGCGATGCATGCTGGCTTCCGAGTGACCTTGTATTAATACGTTAACGAGAGACCCTAAAAACCCATCCACATCGTGAGTTTGGCTGGAGAGCCGTTAGTGAAGCTTCAAAAGTAGATAGCGGACAGAGTTATTACGTTCAGACCAACACCCTCTCAAATAGGCCACGTGTGTCATAACACTTGTAACAATAACCCCCCCCGGGAAATTTGTTTCATATGACCAGGCTATATCCTGACAAATTAAACCCCCTGATGTCTTAACCCTTCACATTCTTGCCTGATAGTGGTTGAACGGTAGGTCCGTTAGATCGATTACCGAGGGCACAAGCGAAAGATTAAATTAAATTTCGACAGGAAAGGTCAAATTACTTTTTTGTATCTCTAAACGGGTTACCTGTAAAAACGCCATTTAAAGTCAAAATTGATTAAAAACTGAAAAATTAAAATAACATAGGTTCAAAATAAAATCCGAATTCGTTATCCCGAATTTGGCCAACCACCGAAAGGGAGCCTGAGGTGTTTTTGGGGTTATTTTCGTTTAAAATAACCCCGGGTAACTTAACCCCCCCCGCGCAACTTTCTGTTATACCAAATAACCAACTGAGTAAATTAAAACCCCCTGATGTATTACCCCCGGTAGCATTTAAGCCTTCCCCAGGGAAATTTCCCTGGCATGACCTCATGCTGCGAATTCCATCAATCACCAAATCTTTAACCCACATTTGGGAAAGGAAGTTCCGGTCATGACCAGATTAATCCATGATCGTCTAACCCTGGTAACATTAAAACACCCCCCCCCCAGGGAATTTCGGGCATGACCCTCAGGTCCGTATTTTAACAAATCACAATTCTCTCTTATCTGAATTTGCAAGCGTAAATTTAACGCTCATCTCCGGATTTTGCAAGCGTACATCATGGGGGCTGGGGGCGTAGCCCCCAGCGAGCCGAGGCGAGGCCCATATATATACAGCCGCATGTGTAACTCAACTCACTGATCATGATAGCGGTATCAAATTCTAAACATAGTTCTAGATAGTGCGGAAACACCAAATTTTGCACACCCTAGCTTGAAATCTTCAAAACCACCGGGAAAAGTCTGGAAAAACCGGAATTTTTTAATTTTGAACCCCTCAAAAAAAAATTCGCGAAGTGAACCCCTTTTTTTTGCCCTTGCAGGCTTTTCTTTGAAGCCGGATAGGCGGGCGAACCGTTGGAGACTAGCTTCGATCTGGACGAAAAATTCATAATCAGGAATGAAGTGAAACTACAAAAAAGGTCAGTGACTTTTTGCTAATCTCCATCGGCTTTGGCCGCAAAACGTGATTAGATTAAAATATTTGAAATTTTCAACCCAAAAATATGACCTTTCGGGCTCGATGCGGTTTAAACGGTTGGTCGTAGTCAGAAACAAATTTCCAATAGGATTTAGAAATTTGCGTGTATCTACAAAAATGCTCTCAGTAACATTTTCCTCATCATCAACGGTTTGGCCGCTTAACGCGTTTTAAGTATAGATTTTTTTCGTTTTACGTGAGATATTGTTTTCTGGGCTCTGTGTTAGCAGAACCTTAAGGTTAGGGTAGAAATAAAAATCGCCATTTTAATACGAAACACTGTGGTCTACACAAAAGGTCCGTGACAGTTTACTCTATCTTCCATGGTTTAGCCAAAAAAGTTGATTATGTTGATAAAATTTCACTCAAAACTTACATTCTGGGCTCGATATTGCCCGAACCGTTAGCCTAGTTAAATGTAAATTTTTTGTTTGTAATAGCTATTCATAGGATCTAAAAAAAAGGTTTTCAGATAGCTTTCTATGTTATCTTTCCGTACAGCCTGATTAAAATGCTCTAAATGGACAAACTCTTCGTCGTCGTTACTTTTAGGTGTTTTAAATTTTTTCAACTATAAATAGTGCGCTTCATGTGGTATCCAGCCTTGACCTTGTATTACTACGTTTAACGAGTGACTAAAACCCCTCCACGTGGGAGTTGGCCTGAGCGTTAGTGAAGTTTCAATGTTGAATAGGGACGGGAGTAAGGAGTGTTTTTTATTATGTTCAAGACACAAACCACCTCCAAAATAGGCACAGGTGTGTCATTAACCCTGAACATTAAACCCCCCCGGGAATTTGTTCATATGACCAGACAATATCCTGACGAATTAACCCCCTGAAGTCTTAACCGCCCTTCTTAACATTATTCAACCCCCCGGAATCTTCTCGCCTTGATAGATAGTCTCTGGTGATATTAAACCCCTGTTCACTTACAATACTGCCTTTTAAGGTCTGTTTTTATTACGTTTATAATAAACAATTCACGATAGCTGACCAGTGCAGACTTTTCTCCGAGATCATTCCTGGCTAAACAAAGGTGCAGTAAAATCCGAGGCAGTAATCGAAGAGAAAATTAAATTTCGACAAGAAAGGTCCAGTTCACTTTTTACGTATCTATAACGGTTATGCGCAAAAGCCTCAAACGTCAAAGGTTTGGGTAAATCCGGAAAATTAAACTATGGTATCATACGTCCTCTGACTTTGGTTAAAACCAAATTCTTCCTTGTCGCCAAATTTCACAAAACACATAACTTAACTCTTCTACACATCATTGATTAATATTATTACACCACACATCTTTTGGCTGAGCGTTAGCGAAGCATTACGACCCGTTAAGGATTCTCGAGGAACGGATACATAAATTTGGAAAACTTCGTCTGCATTCAACTCCAATCACCGAACTACGCTTATTCCCCCGGAATTTAACCAACACCCAAATGGGTGGCCTGGGGCGTAGCCCCCAAGCAGTGCCGAAGGCGCGTCTAATATATATACAACCGCTAATGTGTAAACTGACTGACTCACTCACTTCACGTATACTAATTCTATACTTCCAGATGAGTATAGAGACCCCCCTTGAATATTTGGTTACACAGATAGCTTCTCCACGTTGTAAACCACCAGGAAAATCCCGAAAAGTGAGAATTTTTCATTTTCAACCCCTCAAAAAAATTCCCAAAAAATCGCGCATTCTTCACCCCTGCAGGCATTTTTTGTAAGCCCGATAGCGGGCGAACCGTTGGAGCTAGCTCGGATCTGACGGAAAATTCATGGTCAGGAATGAAGTGAACTACAAAAAAGGTCTAATGACTTTTTGCTCTATCTTCCATGGTTAAGCGACAAAACGCTCGAACATTTGAAATTCCAGAGATTTTTTCGATAAAAATAATGTTTCAAGCCCGATAGCGGCCGAACCGTTGGTCGTAGCTCAAATCTGATTGACCCATCAAATTAGCAAATTGCGCGATCTACAGAAAAGGTCCAGTAATCTTTTGCCCTATCTCGATTGGTTTGGCCGAAAAACGTGATTATGTACAATTTTGTTGTAACTTTTACGCGAAACTTTTGTTTTTGGGGTCGATAGCGGCGAAACCATTGGTCGGAGGTCAAAATAAGACTAACGTTTTATTTAGGAAATAAGATGACCTACAAAAAAGGTCCAGTGACTTTTTACTATATTTCCCTTAGTTTGACCGCAAAACGCGATTAAGTGAAAATATTGGACATTTTCGCCTAAAAATTTACATTCCGGGCTTGATAGCGGCTAAACGGTTGGTCGTAACTCAAAACAAATTTTAAACGGGATTTAGGAAATCACGTGATCTACAGAAAAGGTTCAGTGACTTCGGGAGTTGGCTGAGCGTTAGCTAAGCGTCAATAGTAGATAGGGACAGAGGAATATTTATTATGTTCACAGACACAATACCCTCTAAAAAAGGCCCAAGTGTGTCATTAACCCCCGGTAATATTAACCCCCCCCGGGGATTTCCTGGTATGACCTGATAACCTCCTGTACATTCAACCCCCTGATGTGTTAACCCCCCTGGTAACATTAAACCCCCCCAGGGAATTTCCTGCCATGACCTCATGTCCGAATTTTACCAGTCACCAAATCTCTTAACCCCCCCCCCTGGGAAGATCCTGGTATGACCAGATAACCCCCTGGAGACTTATCCCCCGGTAACGTTAACCCCCCCTGGGAATTTGTTCATATGACCAGACAATATCCTGACGAAATTAAACCCCCTCTTGTCTTAACCTCCTTAACATTAATCACCCACCCAGGGAATTTCTCGCCTTGACTAGATAGTCTCCTGGTGATATTAAACCCCCTGTTCGACTTAAAATACTGCCTTGAGGTCGGTTTTTATTATGTTTATACTAAACAATTCAAGATAGCTGACCCGTGCAGACTTTTCTCCCGAGCTCATTTCTGGCTAAACCATAGGTCGTAGATCAGATCTGAGGGCACAATCGAAAGACAAAATTAAATTTCCAACAAGAAAGGTCCAGTCACTTTTTGTCGTATCTCTAACGGTTTAACCGCAAAATGCCCTCAAAGTCAAAAGTTTTTACGAATCCGGAAAAAAATCTATGAAAAAGGTCAATTTTTAAATCCCTTGTCATTTACTTAATGTCCGGACTTAACCAGTCACCGAATTCCGCTTATCCCCGAATTTGCAAGCGTTTACTTTGGGGGCCTGGGGGCGTAGCCCCCAGCGAGCCGAAGGCGAGTCCTATATTATATACAGCCGCATGTGTAACTGACTGACTGATAGGGTATACAAATTCTAACCCACTTCTAGAAGTGCTGGAAACACCAAATTTTGCACACACCTAGCTGGAGTCTTCAAACCACCGGGAAAAGTCTGAAAACAGGAATTTTTTACTTTTGAACACCTCAAAAAAATTCGCGAAGTGACCCCTGTTTTGCCCTTGCAGGCTTCCCTTTGAAGCCCGATAGCGGGCGAACCGTTGGAGCTAGCTTCGATCTGACGAAAAATTCATGGTCAGGAATGAAGTGAACTACAAAAAAGGTCCAGTTACTTTTTGCCCTAACTCCGTCGGTTCGGCTGCAAAACGCGATTAAATTAAAAAAGTTTGAAATTTTCGCCGAAAATTTTACCTTTCGGGCTCGATAGCGGCCAAACGGATAGCCGTAGCTCAAAACAAATTTTCAATGGGATTTAGGAAATCGGGTGATCTACAAAAAAGGTTAAGTAACATTTTGCCCTATCCTCAACGGTTTGGCCGCATTACGCGTTTTAAATTATTGATTTTTTAAGTTCTACTTCAGAATTTAGTTTCTTGGCTCTGTGTCAGCTGAACATTTATAGTTAGGGTAGATAAAAAATCGCAATTTAATACGAAACGATGAGGTCTACAAAAAAGGTCCAGTGACTTTTCGATCTCTCTCCATTGGTTTGGCTGCAAAACGGATTTGAAAAAATTTCTTTTCTTGATTTTTTCACAAATATTTTATTTCTGACCCGATCGCGACCGGACGATCATCAATAGCTTAAATGTGTTTCCTTTATCTGTTAGGAAATAAGGAGATCTACAAAAAAGGTCCTTTGCACGTTTCCCGTATCTTTAACGGTTAACCTGAAAATTAGAATAATGTAAAATTAATAGATAGGGACGGAGTGCTGTTTTTACTGTGCAGACTTTTAGTAAATAATAAATAGCGGCCGAACTAGAGGTTATATCAAAATTCTGAGGGCAGAACACCCAAAACAAATTATATTTCCTACAAGAAATGTCCAGTCACATTTTATCATATCTTCAACGGTTAAGCGACAATACGTCTTCAAAGTTAAAAGTTCAGTTCAGTTCACGTTGTAAAATTCAGTCTATCCCTAACTACTAATCTTGAAATGCAGAGTCCGGCTAGCTCTGTACGGTACGTAACAGAGTACCTTAGGCCGTGTGAAACAGAGGCTGATCTTTCCGTTAATTCGTAGATAGGGACGGAGAAATTTTCGGATACTAAACATTCTTTGGCTTTGAATTGTTGGGACACCTCTACATTAGTCTTCAAAGTAATTTTTTCTTTTATTTTTTGTTATAATTCGCTTGTTCACGGTACTATGTCGTTTTATTGCGTTGCTAAGGGTTCTTTCCATCAGGGTAACGAGCAGCTGTTTCCGAGGAGTAAAAACACTCAATGCACTGCGATTTCGGCCTGTGCCCTTGTATGGAAGGCCCTTGGATTGGAATTTTCTACAGCGGCCATCGATACTATTCTCATCACTGGCGACGGTATTTACAATAGATTGCGGGATGAGAATCGTATGGGTGGAAACCGGTACTTGTGCCCCGATGAACTTCCCGCTAATTTTGTCATCGAGGGACAGTCCGTTGCCGTTGCAGAAAATGCATTTGTACATGATGCCCTATACCCCCTTGAACGATCAGATATGGACGAGTGCGTTACGTCTTTGTCCAATGTTTTGGAGTGTTTAATGGCCGAGTGCCTTCACAACATTGGATTCCTCTTCACTGGACAAACAGTTACAGTTGCTTTTTGGCGTTCCCAGGAGCAGCTGTATCTGTTTGATCCCCATCCAGTGAATGAGGAGAGAAATTATGATCTGGCCAATGAGAACAACAACCTGGCGCGGCTCTTCCAGTGCGAGAGTTATCCTGGACTGGCTTCGTTATTGTTGTCTAACACTGCTTTTGACGGGTCGACGAGACAGTTCACTATAACTCGAATGAGTTTTTATCGACCACCGACCCACAACGTTGTCCAGTCCGATTCTCTAACTTCTGACATCCTACCAAGAATACGCAATTCACCACTCACGTGGACGCGTGAAGATAACGTCCTTGATGATCCCAAACTTAAAAAGAGCCCTAGAGTGATTCTGTCTCCGTTAGAATGTATAATCAAACATAAGGCCATTGGGAGGCCTAAAAAGATACGCCGTGGCCGTCCCAAACGACTTGCAAGTACGAGAGACGAGCAAGTGAGAGAGGCAAAGAAAAACTATATTAAAAGGAATTCTAAGACTATTCGTGATAAACTACGTCAATACCTTGAACAGCGCCCGATATCCACAGAGACGCCGTACGCCGTTACAGCAAAAAACACCCTGAGGGCCACAGAGACGCCGTCCGTCGTTACGACGAACAACATCCTGATGTCCACAGGAAGGCCGTTCATCGGTATGAGGAACGACACCTTGACGCATGTCACGACAGAGTTAGATTGTTTCGTCTTAATAATCCAAAACTAGCCGAACTTCATTACTTACCTATCTCACTTGCTCGTCTCATCGTTGCCCACGGACCAATGGCATATTGGAGCGGTGTACTGCTCTATGACATAAACTTATACAAACTGAAAAAAACAAGTCTTTGGTGTGATGACGTTTTCATTTGTCCTCACTGCCAAGCACCTCTGTTCGAGGAAGAGGAGGGCAGAAAAAAGTGGTGCTGTGGAGTGGGCGCATATAATGTGACAAAGTTACCGCCCCTTAATGCACCGTTCTATTCTAATCGCCGCTTTCTCGACAGAGCGCGTGCTTACAATGACCTCTTTGCTCTCTGTGCCCTAGAAATTTCAGGCGGATACCGGCACCCAAGTGGCCTCTCCTTCTTCAAAATTGAAGGGAGGATGTACCACCAGGTGTACAGCTTGGACGCCCCCGGCCAAAGGTTCGTTACTGCGGGTGGGGACGTCCAATTCGTAAACCGGTGCCGCCTGTATATTGACGATGGTGAAGAACGCAGGAACATAGCCATGACTAGATCGCTTGATGCCGACATAACTGACGCCATTACCAATTACTTGTATTCACTAAATCCACATGTTCGTGAATTTCGGCGTTTGAGTAATGAGCCCTCGATCAACGCACACCTGGAATTCCAGTTGACAAGTCGAGCTACTCATGGCAATGTTCTTGGTGACAGGCAAAGAGGTATTGAAGTGCACGCCGTGCTTAGTTGTGATGACGCAGTTATTGAGCCTCGTCGGCTCACCGTCTGGAAAGTGGGGGCTGGAAGACCTTCTACAATCGACCTCTTTAGTCCTCTGATGGAGCCCTTCCAGTACCCACTTCTCTATCCGCAAGGCACTTTGGGTTGGCACATAGGCATGCTGGATAATAACGGGAAAAAGCTTTCTCAGTATAACTATTCACGTTGTCTCTTGCTCTCCAATCCTCGTTTCTCTTATCTTGGTCGTCTATCTCAAGCGTGGCAGGTCGAGATGTTTGCGAGGTTTGAAGAGGAGAGACTTCGTTTTATAAAATTTTCACAGTCAAGGTCGTCAGCCCAAAATGCCATGCGGATAGGACAGCTGAATGAACTTCTTGACGCTCAACGCAGTGGTCTGGCAGGAAGGCAGGTTAGCGAAGACATCGCTCGGGATGAAACAGTCCAAGGCGAGGGTGGGGCACAGCCTGGTAAAGTTTACCTCCCAAGTACGTTCACTGGTGGGCCCAGGTACATGAAAATTCATTACGAGAACGCGATGGCTCTCGTCACACGCCTGGGTTCACCAACGTACTTCCTTACATTCACGTACAGCGCGACTTGGGAGGAAAACAAGAGAGCGTGTCCTCACGGCAGTGGACGCAGTGACCCTAGCACGGCTTGCAGAGTTTTCAAGATAAAACTTCTAGAGCTTCTTCGAGATCTGCGGAGCGGAGCGATGTTCGGCTGCACGAACTATATCGTCTACGTCATCGAAATGCAAATGAGGGGCCTTCCTCACGCCCACATTGTGTTTAAGATTGACGGAGACGGTCCAGTACAAGCAGACGAAATCGACTCTGTAATCCGCGCGGACATCCCCTCGGAAGCAGAAGCCGGTGGAAGACTCAGGGAGTTGGTGTTGCAGCACATGATCCACGGTCCTTGTGGCACAGATCATCGCACCGACTTCCTGTGCTGGGACGCTGTGAAGGGTCACTGCACAAAGTTCTATCCTAAGCCTTCATGCCAGACAACTCACGTGGATGATAGAGGATTTGTTCAGTACAGGCGGGATTATAGAAATACCGGTCAAATCAAGTCACGCAACAGGTCTGTTACTGTTCATGATGGATGGGTGGTTCCATATAACGCCGCACTATTGCTTAAGTACGAAGCACACATTAACTTGGAGCTTGCGTCTACCCGTCGCGTCATCAAGTATCTATTCAAATACCTGATGAAGGGTGGGTCACTTCAAAACGTCACCGTCACTCCTTTGTGGCAACAAGAGGACGAGGTAGAACACTATGTGACTAAGAGAATGGTTGGTGCAAGCGACGCATGCTGGCGTCTCTTGGACTTCCCAATCTCAAAGTCAGAACCGACAGTTGAGTGTCTACCCGTCCATCTTGAGGGTAAACAGCACGTCTGTTTTCGTCCCGGTGATCTCACCTCCGCGATAACTAGATCAAGCTCCAAGTTATTATTGTATTTTAACAGACCTGTTGATGAAACTTATGACAATTTAACTTACCTGACATTTTTTGAGAACTACATTATTCATGACAAAAGACCAAAAACAGAACCGATATATGAACATCAAGACGGGAAACACTTCGTCACACCTCGCCAGCGTGGAGGGAAGGTATGTAGGGTATTTTGGGTCTCGCCTAATCGTGGAGAACTCTACTACCTTCGGATGCTCCTCTTGTCAACACCTTGTCGCGGCTACTCCGACCTCCTGTCACGCGGTGGTCCTGATTGCCGTACGTTCCAGGAGGTTTGTCGTCAGCTCGGCTTGATTGAAGACGAGGATGAGTACCGCGAAGCGCTGCGAGAGGCTTCTGGGTTCATGGTCGCTTCGAGACTTCGTTCCTTCTTCGTGCTCCTTTGTAATATGGGTGCTCCTGCAGCAATTCTGTGGGATTCCTTCCGTGACACCCTTTGCGAGGACCACTTGGAAAGGAGCCCACTTGACCCCGAAAGAGCGTATACACTTTCCTTGATCGAAATCGATCGCAGTCTACGTCGGCAGGGATTGTCTTTAGTGGATTGTGGTCTCCCCGACGTGCAGGATGACACGACAGAAGTGGGAAGGGAGCTGTTGGACTATGGCGAGAACCAACAGCGGGCCATTGTCGAGGAATGGGAACAAAAGCTCTCAGAAGACCAGAGACGCGTTCTGCAACACGTGCGTTCCCTTCTCGACAACCCCGGTGACCGCCGATCCTCAAGAGTAATCTTCCTCGATGGTCCCGGGGGATATGGTAAAACGTCACTTCTTCGTGTCATACTGGCACACGTGCGTAGTTGTCGTCAGATTGCACTGGCCGTCGCCAGCTCGGGCATCGCCGCAGGAAACATGCCTGGTGGTTCAACGGCTCATAGCATGTTCCGGCTTCCGCTCGATCTGGGCGACGGGTCTGGCGTTTGGAACATAACCAACGGGTCCCAGCGCGCAGAACTGATAAGAGCTGCTCAGCTCATCGTCTTCGACGAGGCCCCGATGGCCCATCGCTACATCTTTGAGATCCTCGACCGCTCGCTTCGAGATCTCATGAACCGCGACGAGCCATTCGGTGGCAAGATCTTTCTGTGCTCTGGAGATTTCCGGCAGATAGCACCCGTTGTTGTAAAGGCACGTACGGCAGATGCCGTCGCGTGCGTTTCACTTCGGGCCTCGCGTCTGTGGCGACTGTTCCGCGTTTTTTCTCTGACGACACCGCACAGGACGAGCAGTTCCGTTGACTACTCTGACTTCCTTCTCGCAGTAGGCAACGGCACTGTTCCGTCCACAACTTTCGGGGAGGGTAGAGAAAGTGACACACTTATTCCCTTGTGCGAGGTGAGATATGTCACTGCATTACAAGTCCTCATCTCTACAGTCTTTCCTCCCGACGTACTCCGCGATCCCGATCAGTGTGCTCGTCGTGCGATCCTCTCGACTCTGAACGTGAACGTCCGAGAGATCAACGACATAATCTTGAACTCTGTAGACGGTCGCCTTCATGAGCTGCGAAGCGCCGACACTGTGGACCGTGAAAACGATGACAATCTTGCTGTTGAAATCCCTCTACTGAACCAGGCTACAGGCAAGGGTGTTCCTGAACACGTGCTGCGACTTAAGGTCGGCTCAGTGTGCCTCATCATGAGGAATCTAAATATCGCTGACGGCCTTGTAAACGGCACTAAGGTCATTGTGACGGCTATAACCAATCGGTTGATTACCGTCAGACGCCCTCACGACGCGCAACCTATCGGTATTCCTAGAATAATCTTTAGGTTCGCGATCGTTGAAGGTTCGCCGTTACTTGTCCGTCGACGTCAGTTTCCTCTGATGCTAGCATACGCGATGACCGGCCACAAGAGCCAAGGTCAGACAATAGATCAGGTCGGAGTCGATCTTCGCACTGATTGCTTCACTCATGGCCAGCTGTACGTCCTGCTCAGTAGAGTTCGATGTCCGGAAGACATAGTTGTCCTCGTCCGCCCCGAAAGGGTACACAATGAAGTCGCCTACGCGAAGAACATCGTGTACGGCGAACTTCTTCAGTGAACCGGATTCAGATTGGCAGTAGGCTAGGGGGCCTGCCGAAACAAAACTCCCCGTTGAGATTGACACTGGCAGTAGGCTAGGGGGCCTGCCCAAACAAAACTCCCCGTCGTGATTGACACTGGCAGTAGGCTAGGGGGCCTGCCCAAAAAAAACTCCCCGTCGTGATTGACTAGGCAGTAGGCTAAGGGAACTGCCAAAACAAAACTCCCCGTAGTGACTGATTAGGCAGTAGGCTAGAGGGCCTGCCAAAACAAAACTCCTCGTCGATGTAAATAGTTTTCTGTATATATGTAAATATATGGTCTCTACGTTTGCCGGCCTCCCCGTGGCGAGACTGGATACGTCATGCTTGCATTTAAAGCATTGACAAACTAACGGGCAAACAACAGTTTAAAAAAATTCATTATTACCCAATAATTTGACACAAGTATATACACAACTAAATACGCAAAGATGCACACGACATTGAAGATCAACATTAACCAACGATTGATGTAATTTTAAGCAGTAGGCAATGGGACCTGCCAGAACAAAACTCCCCATTCTGATTGATGCGGCAGTAGGCTAGAGGGCCTGCCAAAACAAAACTCCTCGTCAATGTAAATAGTTTTCTGTATATATGTAAATATATGGTCTCTACGTTTGCCGGCCTCCCCGTGGCGAGACTGGATATGTCATGCTTGCATTTAAAGCATTGACAAACTAACGGGCAAACAACAGTTTTAAAAAATTCATTATTACCCAATAATTTGACACAAGTATATACACAACTAAATACGCAAAGATGCACACGACATTGAAGATCAACATTAACCAACGATTGATGTAAGTTTGTTAATTCCACGTTTGCCGGCCTCCCCGTGGCGAGACTGGATACGTCATGCTTGCATTGAAAGCATTGACAAACTAACGGGCAAACAACAATAAGTTATTACCAAATCATTTGACACAAGTATATACACAACTAAATATGAAAAATTTCCACACGACATCAGAGAATATCATTGACTAACTATAGCTGTAATTTTTTTAATAATATATGATCTCCGTATTTGAGCATTGACAAACTAAAAGGCAAAGAACAGTTTTATCAACTAAAAGTTACTAGCGACTAATTTGACACAAGCATATGTACCGCTAAATCTCCCAACTTGCAGCCGTGATGCGTAAACAATATTAATAACGGTTTGACCGCTATCGGACTGGAAATCTCAAAAAAAATTTAAAGAATTTCGCACCTAATCGCGTTTCACGGCCTACCCAAGGGAGATACAGCTAAATATTACTTTAACTTTATTTTAGACCACACTATACAATAAATATTGGTTGAAAATGTGTTTCCCACGAGAAAGGACACAGTTAAAGCTTTCACAAACTAACGGGCAAACAAAAGTTTCAACACCAATTAGGTTATTACCAAATCATTTGACACAAGTAGACACAGAACTTAATATGCAAATGTGTAAACGATATGAAAGAACATCATTGACCAACGACGATAACTGTAATTCCGTTAATAATGTATGGTCTCCGTGTTTGAGGGCCTCCCCGTGGCGAGACTGGATACGCCATGATTGAATTAAAAGCATTGACAAACTAATAACTATAAACTATAAGTTACTAGTAACTAATTTGACACAAATATAATACGTACCGCTAAATCTCCTAACTTTCACTCGTGATGTGTAAACAATATTCAACAAGTTATTACCAAATCATTTGACAAAAGTACATAAACAGCTAAATTTGTACACGATATGAGGGAACATCATTAACCAACGATTGCTGTAATTTTGTTAATAATATATGGTCTCAGTGTTTGCCTGCCTCCCCGTGGCGAGACTGGATACGTCGTGCTTACATGACATACTAACGGGCAAACAACAGTTTTATGAACTAAAAGTTACTTGCAACTAATTAGACAGAAATATATGTACCAATAAATCTCCCAACTTGCACACGTGATACGTGAACAATATTAGTAACGGTCAGACTGCTATCGGACCCGAAATTTCAATTTTCGAGTAAAAATTACGAGAATTTCGCTCGTAATCCCGTTTAACGGCCTAACCAAGGGAGATACAGCAAAATACTATTTGAGCTTTTTTGTAGACCACGTTATGCACTAAATAATGTTTGATAATGCGTTTTCCCACGAGAAAGGACAATGCAGGTGACACGTAACTTGAAAACTAGTCCGAATTTAACCAACAACCAAATCCCTCCTGTCCCCGAATTCCGCTTATCCCCGAATTTGCAAGCGTACATCATGGGGGCCTGGGGGCGTAGCCCCCAGCGAGCCGAAGGCGAGTCCTAAATATATACAGCCGCATGTGATACTGACTGACTCACTGACTGACATATATATACAAATTCTAACATACTTCTAGAAGTGCTGGAAACTTGAAATTTGGCACGCAGGTACCTTTCACAATATGACCCGGAGGAAAAGTCTGAAAACCGGACTTTTTTACTTTTAAACCCCTCAAAAAAATTCCTCAAAAATCGCGCATTCTTCACCCCTGCAGGCATTTCTTGTAAGCCTGATAGCGGGTGAACCGTTGGAGCTAGCTTCGATCTGACGAAAAATCGTTAGTCAGGAATGAAGTGAACTACAAAAAAGGTCCAGTGACTTTTTGCTCTATCTTCCATGGTTAAGCGACAAAACGCTTGAACATTTGACATTCCAGAGATTTTTTCGCTTAAAATAAAGTTTCGAGCTCGATAGCGGCCGAACGGTAGGTTGTAGCTCAAATCTGATTGACCCATCAAATTAGCAAATTTTGCGATCTACAGAAAAGGTGTAGTAACTTTTTGCTCTATCTCCATTAGTTTGGTCGAAAAACGTGATTATGTGCAATTTTTTTGTAATTTTCACGTGAAAACTTTGTTTTTGGGGTCGATAGCGGCGAAACAATTGGTCGGAGGTCAAAATAAAACAAAGGTTAGATTTAGGAAATAATATGATCTACAAAAAAGGTCTAATAACTTTTTACTATATCTCCATTAGTTTGACCGCAAAACGCGATTAAGTGAAAATATTTGGAAATTTTCGCCTACAAATTTACATTCCGGGCTTGATAGCGGCTAAACGGCTGGTCGTAGGTCAAAACCAATTTTCAATGGAATTTAGAAAACAGCACGATCTACAATAAAGGTTTTTTGACATTTTGCCCTATCCCCAATGGTTTGGCCGCATTACGCGTTTTAAAGTATCGATTTTACAAGTTTTACGTGAGATATTGTTTTCTGGGCTCCGTTGCAGACAAAACCTTAGGTTTAGGCCAAATTAAAAATTTTATTTTAATACAAAATAATGCGATCTACAAAAAAGGTCCAGTGGTCTGTTACCCGATCTTCCATGGTTTAGCCGTAAAACGTGATTATGTTCAAAATTTCACTTAAAAACTTACCTTCTGGGCTCGATATTGGCCGAACCGTTAGCCCTAGCTTAAATGTAAAATTTTTTGTAACTAGCTATTCATAGAATCTACAAAAAAAGTTCAGCAGATTTCTATCGTTTATCTTTCCGTAAGCCTGATAAATGCTTTAAATTACAAATTCTTCGTCGTTACTTTTAGGGGTTTTAAATCTTGCAACTATAATTAGTGCGATTCATGCTGGTTCCAGATTGAACTTGTATTACTACGTTAACGAGTGACTAAAACCGCCCTCCACGTCAGGAGTTGGCTGAGCGTTAGTGAAGCTTCAATAGTAGATAGGGACAGAGTGTTTTTTATTATATTCACAGACACAACACCCTCTAAAATAGGCCCACGTGTGTCATTAACCCCTTGTAACATTAACCCCCCACCCGGGAATTTGTTCATATGACCAGACAATATTCTGACTAAATTAAACCCCCTGATGTCTTAACCCCCCTTTGACATTAATCTCCCCCCCCCCCCCCCCCCGGGAACTTCACGGCTTGACTAGATTGTCTCCTGCTGATATTAAACCCCCTGTTCGACTTAAAATACTGCCTTAATGTCGGTTTTTATTATGTTTTATACTAAACAATTCAAGATAGCTGACCAGTGCAGACTTTTATGCCAAGCGTTGTACCGACTAAACCATAGATCGTAGATCCAATCTGAGGTCACAATCGAAAGATAAAATTAAATTTCCGACAGGAAAGGTCCAATTACTTTTTCTCGTATCTCTAACGGTTAACCCGTAAAATATCATTAAAGTCAAAACTTTGATTAAAACTGAAAAATTTAATAAAATAGGTTCAATTTAATTCCGAATTCCGCTTATCCCCGAATTTGGCCAACACCCGTAAGGTGGCCTGGGGTGTGTCGTTAACCCCCGGTAACATTAATCCCCCCCCGCGCAATTTCCTGTTATGACCAGATAATCTCCTGAGTAAATTAAACCCCCTGATGTGTTAACCCCCCCGGTAACATTAACCCTCCCAGGGAATATACTGGCTTGACCTCATGTCTGAATTTTACCAATCACCAAATCTCTTAACCCCCCCTGGGAAGTTCCTGGTATGACCAGATAATCTCCTGAGTAAATTAAACCCCCTGATGTGTTAACCCCCCCGGTAACATTAACCCTCCCAGGGAATATACTGGCTTGACCTCATGTCTGAATTTTACCAATCACCAAATCTCTTAACCCCCCTGGGAAGTTCCTGGTATGACCAGATAACCCCCTGGTGTCTTATCCCCCGGTAACGTTTACCCCCCCCCCCCAGGGAATTTCCTGGCATGATCTCATGTGCGAATTTTAACAACCACCAAATCTCTCTTATCCCCAAATTTGCAAGCGTACATCACATTTACCAAACACCGAATCCTTTAACCACCCCCGGGAATTTCCTGGAATGACCAGATAACCTCCTGAGTAAATTAAACCTCCTGGTAACATTAAACCCCCCCCCCCCCCCCTAGGGAATTTCCCGGTATGCCTCACGTCGGAATTTTAAAAAACCACCAAATCTCTCTTATCCCCGAATTTGCAAGCGTACATCATGGGGGCCTGGGGGCGTAGCCCCCAGCGAGCCGAAGGCGAGTCTAATATATATACAACCGCATGTGTAACTGACTGACTGACTGACTCACTCACTCACGTATACTAATTCTAACCTACTTCCAGATGAGTTAGAGACTTGAAATTTGGTACACAGATAGCTTTCCACGTGTAACCACCAGGAAAATCCCGAAAAGTGAGAATTTTTCATTTTCAACCCCTTAAAAAAATCAAAATGGCGGACGCATTTTCTCCCCGTGTAGACCTTTCGTAGGCGCTCGATTGTGACTTAACGAAGCATCCTATCGAAAAACGGAGCCCACTTACAGTATTCTCCTTGAAACTCTCTACAAGTTTGCAATTTAAACTTTTGCTCTATCTCTTAAAGTGTATATACAGGAGGCGCGAGAAGTTGAAAAACGTATTTTTTGAAAATTTTCAAAAATTTCTAATAAAAAAAAAACAAATTTTTAGAAAATAAATAATAACACCATAAGATGCATCGTGAAATTCTACACCAATAAACAGTTTGAAGTGTCTCAATATGTTTACCCAATCCCGAGAAATAAATAATTTTGTGATATAGTAGATAGGGACATTGCGAGGATGGGTGGGGGAGGGGGGGGGGGTTAACGTAAAGATAGTCCTAGGTTAACTTTTTTGGTGTCGATAGATAGGGAAAAATAATTCAGAGGGGTGGGGGACGGTCCAGGGGTGGGGGACGGTCCAGGGGTGGAAAAAATTTCGTCATTTTTTCGATATCTCTTACCGTTTACGAGATATTTGCAAAAAACTGTCATTTTTTGCTATTTTTCCACCCATCTTCATTCGCGTTTCCAAAAGTCAACAGCAAAATTCAGTTGCTGCTTTCCGAAGTGATAGTTTTGTGTCGGGACAACATTAGGGATCCTAGTGAAGAGAATTGATGGCCTTAGCGACTTCTGTACGGTACGTAGGAGTTGATATCCCTAGATGTCTATGAAATCCAAACTTAACTTTACGTTCTACTACTCAGTCTACATTGACTACTTGAATAGCCGTACTCTTAACTTGGCTGAATATTTTCGGTTTTATACTAGGCTTTATTTTTTTTTTTTTTCCTTAGTGGATTGACTGTTTCAGTAAAAAATATATGTATTTTACGTTTAAATAAAAGTTCACGTTCATCGTTCTTAACATCCAAGTGACTACTTCTATTCTACTTCTTTGCTTTCTTTTCTTTCTTATTACGCCATATTGTGACCAATTTTCTTACTTTTCTTTTGTGTTCTCGTTGTTTTTTATCTTATATCTTTTTATTATTTTTTTACTTAGTTAAAGCTTATAACTTCCTTTTTAACTTTTTAATATTTATTGAAATCAGCTAAATTGTAGATAGAGGCGGGCACTGTTGTTGACGTCCAAGTGACTATTTCTGCTTCTTCGCTGTACTATTAGGCAACATTTTGCCCTTTTTTCTGACTGTTCCTTGTGTTCTCGTTGTGTTTTTTGTGTTCTTAATTGAAGCTTATATTCCTTTTTAATTATTGTTTAATTTTTTTATTCCTTTTTATTTGACGTTTAAAATGAATGCATTCCTCGAGGGAATGGTAAGAGAGGTTGAGAGTGGGGACTATCTTAGTACTGACCATATGGATAGGTTCGGAAGCATACTGGATGAAAACACTGAGTATCATCCTGTAAGCTGTTTGGCCATTGATGCAATGGAAGGTGTTTCGGCTGTCACTACACCTCACATACAAATTCTGTTCTCGGGGAAGATCGACGCCAGTTCTATCGGTCATTGGATTGTGGTCTTCCACGATGGCAGTAATTTGTATGTGTACGACAGTCTGAACAGTGCCCACCTCACTGCAGACCAAACTAAGCTGCTCTCCCTTCTGTTCCCGGACCTATCCATCGTTCCAGCATTTATTCCCGTCCAAAGGCAAGAAAACGGTTTTGACTGCGGCGTATTCGCCATTGCTAATGCTACTTCACTTGCCCTTGGCCGGGACCCAGCCAAACTGCGCTATGATATACCATCAATGCGCCCCCATTTGGCTGAAATGCTGCGCACGGGTAGACTGGATATGTTCCCTACGCTATCAGTGTCCTCTCCTCCTGAGCCAATAATCAAAGATCCTAATTCTACTTGTTTAAGCATTGTCGAATCTTTACCGCCATTAAAAATAAGTACCATGTCCGTCTGTGCTCCAGTTAAAAAGGGGCCGGGTAGACCTAAAAAAGTGAAACGTGGCCGCCCTAAAACTCTTTCAACCACTAAGGAGGAGCAGATAAAAAATTCAAAGAAAAAGTACTCCTCAAACAATCCTCAAGTCAACAGGGACGCAGTGAAAAGATATACTGAACAGCATCCTCAAGTCAACAGGGATGCTGTTCATCGTTACACTGAGCAGCACCCTCAAGTCAACCGAGATGCTGTTCAACGTTACACTGAGCAGCACCCTCAGGTCCACCGAGATGCTGTCCAGCGTTACACTGAGCAGCACCCTCAGGTCCACCGAGATGCTGTTCAGCGTTACACTGAGCAACATCCTCAGGTCCATCGAGATGCTGTTCAGCGCTACACTGAGCAGCATCCTGAAGTTCACAGGGGTGCTGTTCAGCGTTATACAGAAAAACATCCTGACACAAATTTACAAAAAGTACAAATATTTCGAATAAAAAATCCTAAATTGACAGAATTAAGGCACATTTCCAACATACTAGCACGACGTGTAGTTGAACATGGCCCAATGGCGTATTGGAAAATAGATAATTTAGTCTATATTAATTCTTACAAACTAAAAAAAATAAGTTTATGGGACGAAAACATTTCAAAGTGTCCTCATTGTCATGCAAGGCTGTTCGATGAAGAGAAGGATAGGAAGAAATGGTGTTGCGGTGAGGGATCTTATAAAGTCCATAATTTACCTCCTCTGGACGCCAGTTTCTATTCTAACCGTCTGTTCATCGAACGAGCCCGTGCCTACAATGACTTGTTTGCCTTCTGCGCTCTCGAGGTGACTGGGGGGTACCGTCATCCTTCAGGCCTCGCCTTCTTTAAGATCGAAGGTAAGATGTACCACCAGGTTCACAGTCTGGACGCTCCAGGTCAAAAGTTTAGGACCAAGGGAGGTGATGTCCAGTTTGTGAACAGGTGCCGCCTGTACATAGATGATGGCGAGGAGCGCAAAAACATTGCCATGGGTAGATCATTGAACTCAGAAGTCATTGATGAAATTAATACATATCTTCTTTCCTGTAATCCTTTCATCAATGATTTCCGTAGATTGAGTGATGAGCCTTCAGTCAACGCTCATTTGGAATTTGAAGTGACCAGCAGATCTACCCATGGCCCTGTTCTTGGAGATAGGCAAACAGGCATTGAAGTGCACGCTGTATTGAGCAATGAAGACACCATAACTGATCCAAGAAAATTGACCATCTGGAAGAAGAGTGATAGGCGTCCGTCTTCCGTTGACCTCTTTAGCCCCTTAATGGAGCCTTTCCAATATCCGTTGCTCTATCCTCAAGGTAATTTAGGGTGGCATATTGGGCGCTTAGACAACCACGGGGGGAAACTTTCACAATACAATTACTCTAGATGTCTCCTCCTCTCCGATCCCCGTTTCTCGCATTTCGGCAGGCTGTCTCAAGCATGGCAGGTCGAGATGTTCGCGAGGTACGAGGAGGAGCGTCTAAGATTTATTCGTTTCTCCCAAACGCGTTCTGCTGCTCAAAATTCCTTGAGGATAGGACCACTGGACGAGCTCCTTGAAGCTCAACGGGGTAGGCAAGCTGGTGGGCAGGTTTTAGGCGACATCACCCGCGATGAAACAGTCTTGGGTGAGGGTGGGGTGCAGGCTGGAAAAGTTTACCTCCCAAGTTCGTTTACCGGTGGACCCAGATACATGAAGGTACATTACGAGAACGCAATGGGCCTTGTGTCTCGTCTGGGTTCACCTACGTTTTTCCTGACGTTCACCTTCAGTGCTACTTGGGAGGAAAACAAGAAGGCCTGCCCTCACAACAGCGGGCGCAGTGACCCCTCAACAGCCTGCAGAATCTTCCAGATTAAACTTGGCGAACTCCTCCGAGATCTGCGCAGCGGAGCAATGTTTAGCCGTCCGGTTTACATCGTCTATGTCATTGAAATGCAAATGAGGGGCCTTCCTCATGCCCACATTGTGTTTAAAATTGACGGCGATGGACCGGTACAGGCACGTGACATTGACTCCGTAATACGCGCAGACATCCCTTCGGAGGAGGAAGCCGCTGGAAGACTCAGGAAGTTGGTGCTGAAACACATGATTCATGGTCCATGTGGTACTGACCACCGCACCGACTTCCTGTGCTGGGACTCTGCAAAGGGGCACTGCAACAAGTTCTACCCCAAGCCTGCCTGCCAAACCACCCACGTGGACGAGAGGGGGTTCGTCCAATACAAACGAGACTACACAAACGAAGGCTTTATCACATCACGGAGGAGACAGATCAAAGTGCATGATGGCTGGGTCGTTCCGTACAATTCCGCATTACTGCTCAAATACGAGGCGCACATAAACTTGGAGCTTGCTTCTACTCGTCGCGTAATCAAGTACCTCTTTAAGTACCTCATGAAAGGCGGTTCTCTCCAGAACTTAACCGTCACTCCCCTGGGGAAACAAGAGGATGAGGTCGAGCATTACGTGACGAAGAGAATGGTGGGTGCCAGCGACGCATGCTGGCGTCTTCTCGACTTTCCTGTGTCAAAGCTCGAGCCCACCGTTGAGTGTCTTCCCGTGCATTTAGAGGGCAAACAAAGTGTTGTCTTTCGGCCGAGACAGCTCTCTGATGCAGTCACTCAAGCAAGCTCCAAGCTTATGGTCTACTTCAATCGCCCGCACCATGAAACTTTTGACAATGTCACGTACCAGACATTTTACGAGAAGTTCATGGTGCACACTAAGCGCCCACGTACTGCGGAATTGTACGAACACCCCGATGGCCATCACTTTGTAACGACTCGCCAGCGTGGTGAGAAGGTATGTAGGTTGATGTGGGTCTCTCCCAACCGAGGAGAACAATACTACCTTCGTATTCTACTTATGTCTACACCTTGCCGTGGTTACGTTGATCTTCTGGCTCGTGGCGGTCCTGGTTGCCGGACGTTTCAGGACGTAGCCCGCAATCTCGGCCTGGTGGAAGACGAAGAAGAATACAATCACGCGCTGCGCGAGGCATCTACGTTTATGACTGGACCTAGGCTCCGTTCCTTCTTCGTGATCCTCTGCAACATGGGAGCTCCCGCTGCTCTTCTGTGGGAGTCTTTCAAGAACCACCTTAGCGAGGATCACTTAGAAAGGAACCCTCTCGACCCTGAACTGGCGGTGAAACTTACCTTGATAGACATCGATCGGAGCCTCCGCCAGCAGGGATCGTGCTTGAAAGATCATGGACTCCCCTACGTCGAGGATGACACGACTGAGTTAGGTAGAGAGCTACTCAACTACGGCGAGAACCTCCAGCGAACCATCGTTGAGGACTGGGTGCCCAAACTCTCCCCAGACCAGCGCCGTGTGTTTGAGTACGTTCGCTCTCTGCTTCTCAACCCCCGTGACCGACGCACTTCTAGAATCATATTTCTGGACGGTCCCGGGGGTTATGGGAAGACCTCTCTGATTCGTGTCATCCTTGCGTATGTCCGTGGTTGTCGACAGGTTGCACTCGCCGTGGCTAGCTCAGGGATTGCTGCAAGGAACATGGCTGGAGGAACAACAGCACATAGCATGTTCCGACTCCCTCTAGACCTAGGTCACGGCACAGGTGTGTGGAACATCACCAACGGGTCCCAGCGAGCAGAACTCATCAGAGCAGCACAGCTCATTGTGTTTGATGAGGCCCCGATGGCACACCGCTACATCTTCGAGATGATCGACAGATCCCTCCGGGATCTCATGAATAGTAGTGTGCCATTCGGGAATAAGATCTTCATCTGCTCCGGGGACTTCCGTCAGATTGCGCCCGTCGTTGAGAAGGCTCGCACACCAGCTGATGTCGCGTGCGTGTCACTTCGGGCGTCACATCTGTGGCGACTGTTCACACTATTTTCCCTGACGACACCCCAGAGAACTAGTGGTTCCATTGACTACTCCAACTTCCTCCTTGGAGTAGGCAATGGAACAATAAATCCTTTACTTTTTGGAGAAGGCCGCGAGAGAGAGTCTCTCATTCCCCTCACTGGGGTGAGATGCCTCACTTCTCTCGCGGACTTAATAACGGATGTGTTTCCTCCTGGTGTTCTGCGAGATCCTGATCTTTGTGCGAGACGGGCAATACTCTCAACTCTGAATGTGAACGTCAAGGAGATCAACGGTCGCATCCTAGACCTCATGGACGGGCGCATTCATGAGTTGAGAAGCGCGGACACCGTGGACAGAGAAGACGACGACGGGCTGGATGTGGACGTAAATCTCCTCAACCAGGCCACTGGCAAAGGAGTGCCAGATCACGTCCTGCGTCTCAAGGTCGGCTCCGTATGCTTAATCATGAGAAACTTAAATATCGGTGATGGACTCGTGAACGGCACCAAAGTCATTGTGACGGCGATCAGCAGCCGACTGATCACCGTCAGACTTATCGGCAACACGCAACCTATCGGAATTCCCCGGATTACGTTCAGGTTCGCGTTTGCCGAAGGATCGCCGCTCCGGGTTTGTCGCCGTCAGTTCCCCCTCATGTTGGCGTACTGCATGACTGGTCACAAGAGCCAAGGCCAGACAATTGAGTACGTCGGAGTCGACCTGAGAACGGACTGCTTCACTCATGGCCAGCTCTACGTCCTGTTGAGCAGAGTGAGACGTCCAGACGACATCGTCGTTCTTGTACCAGACGACAGAATAGTAGAAGGAGTCGCCTATGCAAAGAATATTGTATATGACGAGCTCCTTCTAAACACTGATTAAGTCTTCGGCAGTAGGCTAGGGGATCTGCCACTTAAAAAAAACTCCCCGTCGTGATTTGACCTAGCAGTAGGCAAAGGGAACTGCTTTACCAAAACTCCCTGATGATTTCATTAGCAGTAGGCAAAGGGAACTGCTTTACCAAAAACTCCCTGATGATTTCATTAGCAGTAGGCAAAGGGAACTGCTTTACCAAAACTCCCTGATGATTTCATTAGCAGTAGGCAAAGGGAACTGCTTTACCAAAACTCCCTGATGACTTTATTAGCAGTAGGCAAGGGGATCTGCCAGAATAAAACTCCCCGTTTTGTGTAAATATGTAAATATATATGGTCTCTAAGTTTGCCGGCCTCCCCGTGGCGAGACTGGATACGCCAACCTCAATATCTGAGCGTTGGTAAACCGACGGGCAAACAACTGATTTTCTGTTCTTTTCAAAATTCCAAACACATTTTATTCTATATTTTTAAACCACTATTCATATTCAACACACACAAAATCAACCATCTCTTTTGCTTAAAACGAATAATGACAAATTAATTAAACAGCAATATTCTTTTCATCCTAAAAAATAAACCCAATTCTTTTACCTCAAAGTCAATTCACCATTCATTAACATTGTCTAAGTCATCGTGTTTTCATGCCATCAACCATCTGACATATTTAATCAATACTTTAACAATTTAACAACCTGTTCTACCATTGCATTCAACCATAAGTTATGCCATAAACATAACTAACTATTGCACTTAAAACCAAAGCTGATTTAATAAGCTACTTGTTGTTATAAATGTGTACATATACATGGTCTCTGCGTTTTGTGCATCCCTGTGGCGAGACTGAATACGCTAACCTCAATGCCTGAGCGTAGGTTAACCGACAAACAGCCAACTTACTTTTACTCATTTCAAAATTCATACATATTTTTGTACTGAAATTCCAACCACCCATTTATTCCATCAAAAGCATTTTCTTCATTTAAAACCACCATCTCTATTACCTTCAAATGATCAAATGCAATAGTTTATAATATCCTTGATATCAAGCTCATAAATCAGCCTCTTCACCTTTTTTTCACTGAAATCCTATCTTTTTCTCCCTACCTGAATATTGAACAACTACTATCTACCCCAAATACAATTGAGTCTGATAAAATTAACCACTCTCAAAAAATTGCCTGATTTCAAAACTGTACTAATAGAAAATTAGCTAATACCTAAATTGATCTCGAACCCGAACTTAAAGTAACACCCCTAAGGGGGCCTGGGGGGCGGAGCCCCCCGGCGAGCGAAAGCGAGTTTTATATATATGACTGAAATTTGTATTTCTTGCCAAAGGACCCTTTTAATATTACAAAATGATTTGTCAATTCTTTTGTGGAAAATATAGAGTGATTTCAAGCAATGAACTATTTAATTTGACATTTTAAATTATTTTATATTTAGAACTGTAATTAAACCAGATAATATTTAATAGTTAAAAATTTAGTAATAAATTTTACTAAATATACACTTGGAGTTTACTAATGAAAAAATATTTTATATCGTCTTGCATGTCTGATTTATAATTTTCTTAATAATATTTCAATAATACAAGTCGTTATAGCCCAGGTGCATGAAGATACATTACGAGAACGCTATGGCTCAATAATTTATTTAGGAGTAAATAAATTATGTATATTTTTATTCATCTGAAGTTATATTAAAACGACATCCATTTTTCAGTTTTGCTCTACATTTTGACATGCCTATGTGTTCTTTACATTTTGTTTCGTTGTGTGGCTCGCCTCCTGTGCGGGCCTCGAAGAGATACAGATAATACTGATGTGATAGAATTTGAATTGTATGCGGACGACGACGATGACATACTTGATGTTTAAGCCAAACTTCAGGTTACTGCATCCTTTTATTTATTAGAAATTATATATTAACACGTGATAGTAAAACTGTCACTAACACTTTAATTGAACAAAAAATTTAAAAATTTAATTACTTGGAGGAGAAAAATAAATTGACAACAAATATGTGATCAATTTATATTTGGGGGTTGTGTGACAGGTCAAATTACGATATTAAAATATTCGCGGGGAATTAGCAGACGGTGAACCAAATGACCGTGACGCAAGTAAATCACATGTTATTGGAATTGAGTTTTATTTAATTAATAATAGAGAAATATGTTAAACTTTATACGGGAACAAATTCAAATAATTAAACTGAGCTAAACATAACTAAAATTTTTTTTACTAAAAGTACCAAATAAAATTACGCAAAAAAGCCAATAGTGGGATAAAATGACTTGCGTATTGATGACATCAGAAAGCACATGTTGCAAAAATTTAAATAAAAAGCGATAGAAAAATACTTAAAGAAAATAAATATAAAGACTTAAATTGATCAATTATAGTGAACGTGATAAAATTCGATAATTATGAGAAAAAAATTAACTTATATTCAATCGTAAAGACGCTAATTTGAACGGGAGAGGGGTTGAGCATTGTTTGAGACAGTACGCAATGTTTTGGCCCCAGAATCCTTCTTCTGTTTCGAGAGCTGAAGCAGAGAGGACGTCAGACGTGTAGATCCACCTGGCAATGATGCAATACGGAATATTGTGCAATAGTGTATTAAAAGTTATAACCGGGCGATGGGAGATGGGATATTGTTTTTAGTGAATAAATTAACAACAAAGCAAAGTGAGTACAATTAGTTGTTTGTATTACATCAAAATAAATTAACGTATCAAAGTGATTTGCTTTGTTTTAATATGATTGACTATCCCATGTGCGAAGAAGTGTGAGCCTTCAATGCAGTGATATACAGCGCTTATATACGTTTACATACAGCGCATCTTGGGAGGAAAACAAGAAAGCGTGTCCTCACGACAGTGGACGCAGTGACCATAGCACGGCTTGCAGAGTTTTCCAGATCAAACTCCTCGAGTTTCTTCGAGATCTGCGGAGCGGAGCGATGTTCGCCTGCACGAACTATATCGTCTTCGTCATCAAAATGCAAATGAGGGGCCTTCCTCACGCCCACATCGTGTTTAAGATTGACGGAGACAAGCAGACGAAATCGACTCTGTAATCCGCGCGGATATCCCGTCGGAAGAAGAAGCCGGTGTAAGACTAAGAAAGTTGGTGTTGCAGCACATGATCCATGGTCCTTATGGCACAGTTCATTGCACCGACTTTCTGTGCAGGGACGCTGTGAAGGGTCACTGCACAAAGTTTTATCCTAAGCCTTCCTGCCAGACAACCCACGTAGATGACGGAGGATTCGTGCAGTACAGGCGGGACTATAGAAATACCGGTCAATCAAGTTACGCAACAGGTATGTTACTGTTCACGATAACACCGCACTATTGCTTAAGTATGAAGCACACATTAACTTGGAGCTTGCTCTACCTGTCGCGTCATCAAGTATCTATTCAAATACCTGATGAAGGGTGGATCACTTCAAAACGTCACCGTCACTCCTTTGTGGCAACAAGAGGATGAGGTAGAAAACTATGTGACTAAGAGAATGGTTGGTGTCGTCTCTTGGACTTCCCAATCTCAAAGTCAGAACCACCAGTTGAGTGTCTATCTTGTGTCCATCTTGAGGGTAAAATGCACGTCTGTTTTCGTCCCGGTGATCTGACCTCCGCGATAACCAGATCAAGCTCCAAGTAATATTGTATTTTAACAGACCTGTTGATAAAAGTTTTGACCGCTTTACCTATCAGACATTTTTCGAAAAATACATTATTCATGACAAACGACCGAAAACTGAACCGTTATATGAACATGTTTGTACATAATTTTTCTTCCAAAATGTCTTCCTAAAACTACATTTTTGTGTTTACTAAGTACGTATTGTTACGTATTTGACAGTTTTTTAGGAGTGCAGTAGTATTTGTACCACGTAGAAGGCTACTAGGAGATATTACAACAGCTCATTGTTTTACTTAACAGTAGTTCTATTCACGTGACATTAATTTATAAATAGTTTTGTGTGTAATTCGTGTTCTATAACAGTGTTTGTAACAATGTTTTGCAAAACATGCTCAATGCATTTGTTACAAACGTTTTGATAACATGTACTTCCTTTTAATATTCGAAAATATTATTTTGTCACATAAAAGAGTGTTTTTTTGTATTATTAATGAACCAGTTTGTACAGTTGTAGTTTTATACATAAATAAAAGTGCTATTATATAGATGTTCTGTCATTTAAAATTCTTTCCATTAGGAATAGTAAACTAAAATGTGTGTAAATATAGTTTTCATCTTACCGGATACGCTCACGGTTGGCTTTAGTAGTCAATATCTGTCAATGCCGTAATGTTACCATTCATGCCCACTGTCGACATGACGTCATACAGTATTGGATAATAAAAAAAAATTAAAAATCTGTATCTACACTGCAACGTTCTCCCCTAGGGGAATTGTGCAAATGTCCGGTATCACTCAGTGGAGAAAGGGGGTGGTCCTTGACAGCGCGCCGTAAGGGTAAAGGGTAACCTACGATTAGTACTTCTTCTTCTTTAAGGTTGCTCGGTGAGGGAAAGGGCACCCTCCCTCCTTGTTGTAGGACAGGTAACAGGCAGGGCTCCAACAAGGAACAGTACCCCTGCTCCAAGGAAAGTACCAATCAGGCTCCCTACTACCATACACTAAGCTATTTTTTTGTCAACCAGGCCTTTGGACTACACAGATAGTTGTATTGAAATATTCTGAATATAAGGTTAAATATAGACCCCTAATACTTATGCGAGGTTATCTAAATCCAGTTACTAGGACTGAACAAAAGAAACAAAACACTCAAATGTTTGCAATTAAACTAATTATTTATGTGCAGGAATTGTATGACATTATCACTAGTCAGGGGCGCACCCAGAATTTTGGTTTGGGGGGGGCTTCGGCTTCCCAAGTATAAAATGTACGCCTATAGTTTTCCATTACATGACCTTCAATGACCAGTAATATATAATTAGTTGGCCTATAACATATCGAACTACAATAATGTAACATTTGGTACATCACTGTATTACATGATCATTAGATAATTGAGTAAGCTAAAACCAACTGTCTGGTCTGTGGCCTGTTTCATAATCAACTACAAGTTAATCTTATTAGAGAAAAATTTAAGTTAATAGGCTACTATTACATTAAACCAGCTTTTAGCTCAATTAAAACCTTATTAAAATTACAAGTTAAAGCTTTATATTGATTTTTATTATGAAATGTCATCCTGGAATAAGTTGGACTGTCATTAATTAGTTTTAAGTTTTCAAGGAAAGAAATAATACATTTAAATTACAAATGTAAATTTAATGATTACAAAATGAGATGTAAGTTAAAGTTAAAATATTTACAAGACAAAAATCTAGACGTCTGGTCGATTTTTTGAGAACAGAAACTACCTCTGTATTGGTCACTTCTATTTTCACGGTGGAATATTCAAAGCCGCCAGTCCACTCAGTCTGTTAGCACCCATGGTATTCCTTAGATAGGTCTTGAGTCTACGTAATGTTGAGAACGACCTTTCTGCTGTACTCGTAGTTACAGGGATAGTGCACAATATTTTCAACAATATGTGGATGTTAGGAAACATGTCCTTATCACACAAGTTCAACAAATCAATTACATTTCTTGGTGTGTTGGTGTTGGGTCTTAAAGCTGTTGTGCCACAACTCAAACTCGGCTTTGAGCAGGCTTTCGTTGTTCCCACCACTTTCAATTATGTCATTTTTATAAAAACAACACAGCTGCAGATAATTAAGTTTTGAGGTTTCTTCCTTTCCACGTGATCCATCGGCTGTAGGCATCAGACACTCAAACCCCTTCAATATGTCTTTATGTTTCATGAATCGGGATTCCAAAGAACTTATCAAAGATTCAATCCAAGGGATGAAAAATAGATCGCCGGTAGTACACTTCAGGCGTATCTGCTGGTGTGTTGTTTCTATTTTGTTGTCTGCCAACTGTTCGGGGCATGGAGATTTTACATCCAAAGTTGTTGGCCATATGGGTAGCCTCTTCAAACAAGGAGTGAAACTCTTCATCCGCATTTGTTCTTATGGATTTTAGGCTTTCAAGTACAGTTTTCAGCATGTGTGATTGCAGAAGATAGTTCCAAATCACTTCCTTGCAGCTTTTTGCTTAGGTTTACAGTGTAACCAAGGAGCTTGTCTGATGCCAAGAGACTGAAGAGAGAAATGATGAATTCGCCTTGACGTAAAGAGCTGAGTAAAATAAGAGTTCCAGAAGAAGAGTCTCTATCACTCCAGTTTTTTATTTCCTCCAACGCTACTTCAACTGGTTTGAAGAAGCTCCTTCATGACAAAGACGGCATCATGCCTTTGCACCCATCTTGTTGGACAAAGTTGTAGCAGTTTTTTCCTGTTGGTTTCAACATTTATCTCCGATGCAATACACTGTTGTAAAACGGCTTGTCTTTTAGGAGTGTTTGAAAAAATTATACACCCTCTCTACTATTCCGAAACAGTTTCTGATAGGTGCAACTTCAGAAGCGTTTGATAATGCCAGATTAAGGCTATGAGAAAGCGCAATGCACAAATATTGCTGTGGGGTGAGCTTCTTGGATACAGGCTTGGGTCCCATTAAACTTCCCACTCATGGCAGCCGCTCCATCGTACCCCTGGCCACGTAGGTTATTGACGTCAATGTTACTAATCTTCAAGTCCTTTTATTACAGTTTTTGCCAACTCCCTACCGGTTGTGGAGGTTAGTGGCATGAACTTGAGAAATTGCTCACATATTTGGTAATTATTTGATGCATCAGAATCTAACGTATCGTAGACACAACGAAAACTGTTCAATTGTTGAAACATCGGACGTTTCATCTGCGAGAATACTAAAAAACTTAGCCTCTTTAACTTTAGTTGCTATTTTTTCAGTTATGATCTGGTTACAAGCATCAATTATTTGGTTTTGGAAGTTCCAACTTATGTACGTAGCATTTTTTCCACATGATTCAAAGTGTTTTTTTAAATCTTGATCCCCCGCTTCAATTCTGGCTCTAAGCAGTGCTCTAAAGTTACCCTCATTCTCGGCAGGTCTACGATTTATATCAAAACTCGCCATAATCTCTATGGCCCCTAAGAGCAAATATTTTGCCTTCCACACAAAATAATAGTGTCTATTATCGGAAGGATTCTTTTCACGTTGTTTTGGGCTTGAAGGTCTTTCCCTTTATCAAGGGATTTGTCGATTGATTTGATTTCACTATCCATTTACTCTTTTAAAGTTAGCTGCGCTTACACAAGAGTCCTTGTGGTACTGTGAGCTGCATGCTTTTCAAATTTTTCTAATGCTTTTTTCCAGTTAGAAAAACCTTCCTCAACAAGTTGGCCAGTATGTTGAGCGTTACTCTTGCCTACTTCTTTTTTGGAAAAAAGCATACAATGAACACAGTATGCAGAGTCTTCAATTCCAGAATAAGACAGCCAAGTATATTTATTTAGCCATGAAAACAAAAATTTTCGTTGTTGAGTCCGTACGTTCTGTAAGGAAAGTTAAAACTACTTTGAGGGACCCATCTGTCATTCAACACTTTTAAACTTTTCACTGTCTGTCAATTTTTTTGTTTTAAACAAAGCAATGTCTAAGTTATTTTGACTTACATCGGACTGCAGAGTTCTTACGTTAGCTCCCGAGACATCCTCCAACACAAACTCAGGCTGTTCAGCACATGTAGGCAGCTCCTTACTTGCCGAAATATTTTTGTGGCATTTCAACGGTTTAAAATAGTTTTGTATACTAGCTTTTCTTTTATCACCCATAACTTACTAGACTTACTGTCCAACCAATTTGTCAGACCTAGACCACAAACACAGCTTGAACTTGACAGCCAGACAACCCATAACACACACTATAACTGCAATTCGATAAAACTACGACTGTCCAACTGGACAAAAGACAAATTCACTGCCGGGGCGGGCACGGGCGCGTCTGGTGAGAGTTGTGGAAACTAGAGCTGGTCGCCCATGGCAACGGCACGTAGTCATCGCCATAGAGCAGGATGGAATGGAGGGAGCTAACACAGCAGCGCAGGCAGTTATACTGTGAATACATACGTCTAAATATTTGTTTCACAACTCTTGATTTCTATGATTTAATCTGTGTTACTTTAATAAATAGGTTTAACGTTACCATTCATTATAGTTTATAAAAGTACGATAAAACATATATGATGATACATAACGAATGATTAGTCACATACAGTATTTATTAGTCGGATATATCAGGTCCTTGGGGGGGGCTTAAGCCCCCAAAGCCCCCCCTGGGTGCGCCACTGTCACTAGTAATCCAGCCTTACAGTAAATAAATGCTTTTAGACAGAAAATAATTAACAACAAATATAGCGAAGATACAATGTTACCACTTATTAGAGAGAATTACAAATGGCTAAATGAACTCTAATTATGGTAGGGAGCGCTCCACTTCCTCAAAACAACATGCAACATACATAAATAAATGCAATAAACACATGCAATAAATGGCCTAGACATGTAAATAATAGACGACACAAGTAAATATACTAAAGATACACTATAATGCACTAAGGTGTGCAGTTAACGTCTGGAGGGTAGCGTTGAACCAAATTTTAAGGGCTCCTTCCACAATACAAGCTCCTGGTCCAGAATTAGACATCAGTCCGCGTCCGACTCACTAATCCATAAGAGCACTCTGTGAAATAATCCAAGTCTGTACTCACCAACTGGGAGTCACAACACAAAAGGCCTACTACGTCCGGTCCAGACCGTGGCGCGGAAGAGCGCGGCGCGGCGCGAGCGGATCCGCGGTGCGGTAGTGGTAGGTGTAAGGCTGGTACTATACGGACGCTAAATGCGTCGCGTTAAATACGCTGCGCTATTTTTAATTTTGGATGGCAATGCAAGTCAATTTGAGCGACTATACGAGCGCAGTCTACGCGGCACGCTGCCCTCCAACTCGGCGTCTGACGCATTTTTACGCGACCATCCCTGGAAAAAACGTTAGCAGCGCGACGTAGATAGCGCTGCGCAACGCTAGGGTGCCGGACTAAGGTAAAGCGAGGAGAGATTGCGCGGTAGGGGAGAGAGATTGCGCCCTCTTTGTTCCAGCTGTTTTGGAGTTGGTTGCGCGCGCAGCGTCCCTCAGTGCCTCGATCCGCTTCATTAGTTGAGTGTTCTGTCAAAAGTTTCAAGACGCTAAGTCTGTTTATTAGTGATATATATTAAACCTACAACTTTTCATTTCAAAGGTAAGTGGCTGAATTTGTCTGCAGGATGCATGAAATTTAATCAGTACGATGCTACGATACATTATTCGGTATTTACCATTTTTTCTAGAGAGGTAATGACATAGGCAAACTGTACAGATAGTGGTTGGTCAAATCTCGCTTCGGCCATCTTAGTTTAAGCCTGCGCAATCTCTCCTACCGATATTAGGACAGTACGCGCATTTCATGTTAGAGAGAGATTTGCGCATTTATTCCATTTAATGTAATGGTAGGAGACATTGCGCATGGATTTCATAATTAATATTAACTATTTGTGAATCTACATATTCGTTAGATAAATTCATTAAATGTATATTATGAATCTTTATTTATTTTATTAATATGAATTGCATATTACCATTAATAAAACAACTTAAAAAAAAAATTAAAACATATTATTTACCAAGATGACTATTATTTATTTATTTTTTACAGGCTAACATGCCTAACGTGTACAAGAGGAAAACAAACAAAGGATCCTGGACAGAAGATGATCTATCATCAGCTGTATCAGTCAAATAAAGAATGGATCATTATCAATAAGAGCAGCAAGCAAGAGGTTTAAAATACCAGAGTCTACATTAGACATCGAATGAAGAAGAATGATTTTGCAAAACGGAATTTGGGTCCAGATGGCCAACTAGGATTGGAAGCCGAGAAAAAATTGGGCTTTGCACATAATAAAACTTCAATCTGTAGAGGTTTTTGCACCTACACAAAAGAATGGTTAGAATGTTAGCTTACAATTTAGCAGAAACATTGGGTATTAAACACACCTTCAACAAAGACCATAAAAACCGCTGGAAAAGTTTTGGTTTTCGTCATTCATGCGGCGACATCCCTAATTTAAGTGTGAGAGAAAAGCTCAAGGCATTAGTAGAGCAAGAACAGAAGGAATGAATAGGGAAGAAGTAAAAAGTTATTTCAATCTTGCTCACTTCCACCTTAAAAAGAAAACAACCTTTTAGATAAGCCCAACTGTATTTGGAAACTGCGACGAAATAGGAGTGCAGCTTAATAATGAGCCTGGAAAAGTTATTGCCCAAAAAGGAAGCAAGGGGGGGGGGGGTGTGGGGGTGGGGGGGGGGGGGGGTGGAGGGGGACGTCACGTCGTTACAAGTGCTGAAAAGGGAGAAACTGTAACTATTATGGCCTGCTGCAATGCAGAGGGACAGTTCCTACCACCTTTTTGTAATTTTTAGAAGGGATGTTTACGCTAAACCACAATATATCAAAGATGCTCCCCCTGGAACTGTTTTTAAAAAATGAGAAGAGGAAAGTGCGTACATAAATAGTGAACTGTTCATGGAATGGATTTTCTGAACACTTCATCCCAAGAAAGTCTCCTGGAAAGCATTTGCTAATTTTAGATGGCCAATGTCCTCACACATGAACTGTCCCAATATGTATGCTAAAAGGCTTATGATAAATGACATCATTATCTTAATGTCTGCCTAGTCATACTACACAACTACCTACAACCCCTAGATCGTGTAGTATTCAAGCCTTTGAAAACTTATTTTAAAGATGCTTGTAAACAAATTAGTCACATCTCGTTGTGGTACTGGCAAAATTTCAAGGGACGATTTTGGCCATCTATTGAATTTATCTTTGGCCTCGTGCTGCCACTGTTCAACTTGGGAGTTGCTGCGTTTCGTGCCACAGGAATCCATCCTCTAAATATTGATGTGATTACAAGACTAGCATATCTTTTACATTGTGACCAAGATGTAAACCAGATATTGTTCCTGATCCACAACACTCCAAACACCAACCTTGACATCAGTTAATAATCCAGTATCCCTGAAAACACTGGAACCACCTATTTCAATCCAATTTTTCCCATCTCAATCAAATCATTTAAATCCTCCAATCTGTCAACCCATCAACCTCAAGACAATGTTCAGCCGCATCTGTTAGAAACTCCAACAAAAGTTTTACAAAAACTTTCACCGATTCCTAAATAGTTTTTGGAGCCATCAAAATCAAAAAGGAAGCAAAGTGCCATGAATTTTACAGATCCAAATAACATAACCAAAATCAAGATAGAAAAAAAGAGTTTAGCCATCAAACAAGAAAAAGCGACCAGATGAAAATAAGAAACCTGCATGGAAAGAACAACCAAACATCTTGCAAGATACAAAAAAAAAGGACTTAAAACCCCCCCCCCCCCCTCTCCTCCCCCTCCAAAGAAGAAACGGTTGATGTCCCCCCCCTTGACTCCCCCCCCCCCCACCCCACCCCCCACCCCCCCCCCCTCTTCTTTACATCTGAGGAAGATGACGCCAGACATTGAACTTCTTTCCGATCATGTCGCGTCATCGCGATAATGAAAGATGATGAGTGTACAGAGTGTCTTGAACTATATCAGGAGACTACTTCGACATCTGACTGGATCAAGTGCATGGTTCTGTGGAAGATGGATGCACTCGAGAGCTGTACAATTTATGAAGGAAAGTGCATTGACTGTGGACGGGCCGTGAAAAACGTCAAAAAAAAATGATTTTAATGCTCTAACTTATGTAATAATGTTTTTTAAAATGTGCCCAAGTTAAAATGTTTAATTTTTCAATTTCTTACAATCAAGTTTGAAGGGTTTCATTAGTTTTACATTAATTAAAATATGTTTAAAGTGTGAATTGCAGTAGTTATTCCCATAAACAATCTCTCCTACCCATGTGCGCAAACTCACACCTACCCTACGAGGAGAGATGCGCAAAAACACATTTTACGATTTTTTTTATTATTTCGTTATTAACATAATATAAATTCTGGAAAAATACAGAGAATAGACAACCATACAATGTAAATATAACACTAAAAAAATTGTATATTCAACTAAAAATTTTCGTTTATTTAGATATTTTGAATTGTGCGCAATCTCTCCTCGCTTTAACCTTATACGGACGCTAGATGCGTGGCCCGCAGTCGCAGTCTTGAGTGAGTAGTTATTGTGCTTCTGTGTGAGAGTCATCAACATGTTTGATACTGAGAAGTTTCAATCTTAGAAGTAGAGAAGCGACCTCCACTTTATGACGTCCCAGTCAAAAGAATATTCAAACAGAAAAAAAAAAAAAAAAAAATGTTAAAGCTCAGTGCTGGATGGAGGTAGGAGCAGCTGTGCACGACAACTGGGAGGAAAATGACTCCCAAATGAAGACGAAGCAGGTAACTTAAGTTTTTGATATATTTATCCCCCAACCCCCCCCCCCCCCCCCCACCCCCCCACCCCCACACCCCCCCCCCACCCCCACCCCCCCCCCCCCCCCCCCCCCCCCCCCCCCCCCCAGCTCAGTGCTAAAGGTGTAAATGATGTAACAATTTTTTTCTAAGCACCCAATGTACAACTAACTATCTTTGTTTGTTTGTAACAATAGTAACGCGAAGACAATAATTAATAATAGTACCGTACATAAATATGGGAAGTATATTAAGACAAAAATGAAATTACAACTTTGTTGTGATAATAACTTAACACACACCGTTTTGAAATCATCTCTTTCCTTAAATTACGGTTTGATTATATGGTTATTTTTTTTTAATTTGTGTGGTTATTTGACGTAACAAGGTTTAAATATTGAAATGTAATGTTAAAACGTATGTTATTTGTAACGTATTGTAAAGAACATTAGTAATTTAATTGTGCCATTGCGTACATGAACACAGTTTTTGGCACTTAAAAATCTACTGCTGTAGATATCGAAGTTACGACGCATGGCTAGCCCAGACGCACCGGCGCCGGCGTCGCCGTCGCGCCGGGCGGGTAGGTTGGAGAAAGGGGAGGGGTGAAAAGTCTATTTCTGCGCTATGAGTCGTCCAAGGTCACTGTTCTTCCTTGCCAACCTTCACTAAACCTATTTCACTGAGTTGAATCAATACTGTTTATAGAACTGACACACTAGATTATGATACAAAGGTCTAATTTGAGAGAGCTACAATAACATAACAGGATGTATTCAAAGTAGTCAATTACAAAACTTTTTATTTTAAATTTTATTACATAGGAAATAATATTGTTATACTTTTTCTAAGTTTACTTTTTCTTCTTTTTACTAAGTCCCTACTTTTTCAAGTGAGTGTGCTTAGGCATATTGAATTTTGCCAGTATTAAGGCCTCCTGGTCCATTTGAATACTCACAGAACAAGTCCCTTAACTACAAGTCCGTTACTACGACCACTTCCTACTGCTGCTCGCTCCGACCAAGCAATCCATGTCACATGTAAGCGATTCTTCAAAAATGTAACCAGCCCGCCTTTTTACATAATTAATGCAATACACAGCAAGACTGAATGATTTTTTCGTTGCAAAAGATCGGGTTTCACCCCCCCAGATACAGGAATGCATTACTCGCCATTTTTGTTGCTCATAATTCCAAATGCGCATTCAACTGTACGTCTGGCTCTGCAGTGCCTATTAGTTATATACACTTCTCTCTTTTGTGAGTTTTCTTCTGTGGGTAAGGGAGGGCGCATCACACGTGTAGTTAAACCAAAAGCTTCATCGCCAAGAAATACGAAAGGTACTGTGGGGCCTTCTGGTGAAAGCGGTTTCTCTGTTGGAGGTTCAGTTGGCCGGCATTCAGTCTATTTGTAAAAGTTTGAGTTTTTGAAGATTGTGGAATCGCCCTCCCCGGCCATCTTATGCACCAACGATCTATTGCAGTGAAGTTGCACTGTGCGATCGCTGACTGCAAACAATACAAGTGAAAAATACTTCCTGAAGTTGTAGTATAGTGAACCTGAACTTGGTGGACATTGTATCCGCACGTGTTTGCCGTCAATGGCACCAACACAATTTGGGAAGTTGGTTAACTTTCTCATATTCCGTTGCCTTCAAAAGCCATTCATCACTGTTAGGATGGATTGGCATTTCATTGACTGCAGTTTTCCCGAAATTTGTTTCACAGGTCTCCTCAACAACGAGACGTATTGTGTTTTCTTGATACTTGATATTCGAATTCAAGGTCACTGAAGTTCATTCCACAGCCCAAATACCTAAAATATATTAACGTAAATATAAGGCGAAACATAATATAAACTATCTAATATAAGACATTGATACTGCCGTCTTTGTAGATGTGTAGATTTTACACGCTTTTAAGTCTTACATTATAAAACAATTTACTTAATTCTTGTAAAATAATACGTCATAACAGAAGGGGATTTTAGTATAACCTTTTAGTATAGTATAATCTTTTCTTTAATTGTGGTTTGATCTCACCTGAAGTGCGGTAGAAGTCGTGATAAAAATATTAAAATAAAATAAAACAGTCAAGAAACCCCACTCTGATGATTTTACAAGGAATGACACTAATATGTCCCTAATACACTATAATCAAACAAGAAAATGTTATATTATAATTACCTGCTTTAAACCTGTGACAAGTATACCAGTTATAAAATGATTTCTAAAAGTGCTCCGTTTGTTTTTTAGCAAAGATATGATGAAAAAAATGGAAGACTTTGCGTGACAATTTCGTTCGGGAACTACGTATTTTAAAGAAAAATGAGACTGGAGCTCCAGCAACAAAAAAAAAGAAATACATTTTCTTTGACCAACTGTCTTTTTTGACACCTGTACATGAAGCCCAATGACAAGAAACGTATCAAATATTCCACCCCTTGAACACATTATATCTGAACAAGAAGCAGTAGAAACAGTAGAAACAACTAATGCAGATGACAATGACCGTGCTGACAGCGTTTCAAATTCGTCACTAGTTGAACGTCAGAAGAGACAAAACGTGGTGTCAAAAAGAACTAATATTGAGATAGGGAACTTTGACATCAGCTTCAAAAAAACATTACATCATTGATGCAAGAAAGCATCGCCATTCAAAGAGCGAACACTTCCCCTCAGCTAACAGCTCAGATAAATCTGGGAACAAGGCATTTTTTTAATGTCCTTTCTTCCTGTTATGGACAGCCTACCACCACTTGCTGCCTTTGATGTTAGGATGCAACTAACTGAAGTGTTCCGAAATGCTATTTATGGAACCAAACACGGAGTTTCAGGAACCAGTGCCAGTGCGTACCCAAATGAATTGACTACACATCTGCGTCACCATTAATGTTCTCGGGCCTAAATTCACCATACACAACTCCGACTTTCCCGACCACAACCATCAATAATCGGTGGACTATGACGAAAACACCGAATGCTCTAATATGCCACTTCCAGTGACAACACTCAAAAAAAAAAAAAACCCCAACCATTTTAACATATCAGAATTTGTACATTTTTCCGTGAACCCGGAATTGAACCATCTTCTAGTAAGAAGAAGTAGTAAGAAGTAGTATTCCGATTAACTGTGGAATAATGACAATTTTGTAATTAACTTCCCAGTGTGTTTGTGCAGAACTGAAACTTCTTGGTCATCACAATTCTTTACTTACTTAATAGTAGTTCATATTTTGTAATATGTGGTTAGTTTACTATTGTGTTTGTAGGTTATCTGTTTACAAAAGACTAAACCTAATATAACTATTGGAAAATGTTATAGGCTTACATTGTTCCATTCATTACAAATATATAGAAAAAGGTTGTATTTTATAACTCGGTCAAAATTGGTCTGCTAACTTCTCAGAGCAATTTGAGGTAAATGAAATTTAATAGTTGTTCCGTAATCAATACATAAAAATCAGTTACATTAAGTTTACAAAATATGTTAACCTAGTGATTATAATGTATCACAAAATGATTACAACGTACCTATTGTGTTTGTAAGTGTCTGACTGCAATTTAAACTGAACGAGGCTGTTATTTGTATTTTTTATCAATATCCGATGTTACATATTGTACACCTGATAGAAATATTTATAATACTATGTTTAAAAGAATCATTAAACTAAAAACTAATACATATTCCAGAACTGTTTTTGCGTTTTTTATATAAACCCTTACTTCAAACAAACATTATTCTAGAAGAAAAAAAAATAATACTATACACTAAATGTTTAAAACCACTTCAGGGTCCAATCATCCCAAGGTCCCCAGGAAAACAATATTGGTTGCTTGATAATCATCAGAAAAATTTTTTTTGGTAGGGTCAGTTCCTTATATTTTGGGGGATGCGATGCAAAGGCGAAAGCAGCTAGCGGGCAAAACAAATAGGGTCCCCATTTTCAAAATGGATCTACCAAATATTAATGTTTCTGAAAATGTCAAGCAACCACTGCTGGAACACTTGACATGGATCTACCCTTCGAGTTTAACCCATAAACGGCTTACCTGATGGTTTATAGGCAAGTCTTTCAGCTGGCTCAATACTCCTTTTCATGTTGGTATCTTTCTTCATCAGACCGTCTACTGACAATAGATGTATACATGTTCATCCAAATGAGCTAACAGACATCCTGTAATATTGGTAAAATTTGTCTTCATATTGTCTGTGCTTCTCAAACATCAAATGAAACGCACCTGTTGTCAATCTGCTGCTTAGAACGGGATGGGTACCCCAACGTCTATCCTGCCTTTTGGTCTTTTCCAAATACAATCTCTAAGTAGACACTGAAACCCTACAGCACCGATCTGCACTGCATCCCATATTGGCACAACTTGGAATAAAGTGATCTGGGAAGCAACGTGGCGGTTTCTGCGCTTGTATAGTCTGGCCAGCGGGCGTTGACTCGCAAAAAAACAGCGCGACGCATTTTGCGTCCGTATAGTTCTGGACTAGTAGTCCAACTAAAAATGCTGCCGAACTTTGGCGTTAACGCGACGCATTAACGCGACGCATTTAGCGTCCGTATAGTACCAGCCTTAGGCGGCACGGCTAGGAGCAGATCCCAGTGTCAGGGTAGTGCAAGCTGGAGTACCCACTAGCGGCTCGGCAATAAGTCCACCAGGCTCCGGGCGCAGTCCAGAAGTGTACCAGGACAAAATCTCCCAAAAAAAGCCCTTGGCCACTTTATTAGTCGGCTCCCGAAAATCCAGCGAAGCTGAAGGGCTCGTAGACACACACAGCACCGACGCAATCCAGTCACTCGCAAGCTTCCTCACTAATCAATCCACCAGCTGTTTGTTATCAGTTCACCTGCCGCAGCGTGTCGTCCGGTCGTGCGGTGAACAGTCCACCGGAGATAAAAGGTTACTCAATGGGCTATTCTTTTATACAGAACAGGCAAGAGTGACGTACGGGCATTGGTATAATTGGTACAATGTCGGCGCGCTACGACATTGATGAATTGAAATTTATATAATGTAGAGTGATCAGTTCTACATTATTTATACCATAACTCACCATAAACCGCACACGTCACAACACTCTTTGTACTATAGATAATAAAATACTAGAAGAAAAGAAAAATATTTAAAAAAAAATAATTTGGGCATTAATTGGTTAAACATATTGTATGGTTTCACAGAAAGATGGATCCACAAAACAGTCTATCGCTCAAGCTGAGTCTGTTATGGAATCAACTAGGTCGGAAAAGCCAAGCCTGAACAAAGAAAAACCTGGTATGATAACTTAATAGCCTTACTTCAACATTTATACACCCTAGGAATGGCTTCAGTTGAGAAATAAGTTTTCCATAACCGCCCTAAAAACAATACAAGAAATAAAAGAGGATTTAACCCCAATGAACATCATATTCACACTAGGCGTTAATTACATTTTCTAAAAACATATATTTGAACCAAATTGATCTAAGTCAGGACAAAGTACCTTCATTGATTGCAGAAAACAAACCTTTTAATGAAATTATGCACATCTTAAATCCTTTGTTAAAGAAAAAACCTTATAAGAACCGAGAATTCGATATAACAAGTGCAATCAAAATAACTCAAAACGTTGATAAAATGTTACAAAATGAACTTACATTTCAAACCGCTAAGGCTACTGATGCAGATGCTAATACAGAGATATGACATAACGTAAAAGGGAAAAGCAGACAGGAAAGGAACGCGAAACGAACTAAAAGATCGCTGTCTTCATTGAGCTCTTCTTCTTCATCCTCTGACCAATCTGATGATGAAAGCGATTTCACCTCTCTTTTTGAAACCGATAAAAGAAATAACGCTTTTTTATTATTTAAGAATTACAGTTTTTAAAGAGAAATAAGACACAAAATTGTATCACCTGGTGAACAAGGTTCTCACTTAATCAAAATTGAAATCACATCCACAAAAGATTTGAAAAGTTGTAAAAGTCCTAAGGACTTTTGGGAAAAGGTTTCAAAAAAGGGTGCTTCTGCTGGACAATAAAAATAAAGACGATGTTGATGTTCTGGGAACACTGAACAAAGTGTTATGTACCTATGGGAGAAAATTTAAATCAATAACATAAAAAAAACTGTGTATAAACCAAAAAAATCTAGGGAAAAGGTATAAGAAGTAAATAGTCGAGGAGGAGGAACAGAAAGTAGTGAATGAAGAAGCGTAACGTCGGATGTTAGCGTCATTTTTGCTTGGTTTGATAGGTAAACCCGGTGAGGTAACCAGGTTTAGGTTTCCGGAAAACTGGGAGGAGGCAGTAAAGACAGTGATCATAGTAGAAGCGGATTAAAGGAGTAAGCCCGTAGTGGAGGATGCTATGGTATTTGCAGTACAGTGTTGGAACTGTAATAAGCCGGGACATGTAAAATCGGATTGTAGGCAACCCGTGGGGAATAATTTTGGGCCGAGAGGAAGAGGCGCGTATATGAATCGGTTTTTTTAAAAGGGCGTAAGTCATCATTTTTCCGATTTCCACTTTTAATTTTTTTTTCGAACTCTATACTACTAGATACATTGATTTTCATTAAAAGGGCGTTTGTATCGTTATCATTTATGGTAGAAAAAAATACTTGAAATTCTGATTCAGTTTAAAAGGGCGTAAGTCAGTATTAGATTTTTTTTAAACAGGCGTAAGTCAGCTGCAAACCTTTAAAGCTGCTGTGTGTATGCTTGACTTACGCCCTTTCAAAAAAAATTGAAACACGCCAGCTGTTTCATCATTACATCTTCATTCTTAATGAAGACGTGTTGTTTGTGTTTTCTAACCTTACTTTCTTGAGATATTTTATCTTTCATTACAAGCAGATGATGAATGATGTTGTGATTGGAAGTCCTCGTAAGACGAAACGTCGAGATCCATCTAATTACAAACTAAATATTGTTAAAGAGGCTCGAGTAAAGGGACAATCTTATGTCAGCCATAAGGGGAAAGAAGTGTCAGCCAAGAAACCACAATTTGATTGCAGGTAAGCTAAATAAATGTTTAAGTTGTTTAATTATCACAAATCAAACTTTAAAACAAATTAAAACTCAATATGGCATACCTCACTAATGCTTTCTTACCTATCATGATGAGTTTTACCTAGATTGTTAGGTTATGTTTATGAATAGGACTACAGGTTTTCTTTGTCATGGTTAAGTATTGTAGCCTACAGTTCTTGTATGTTGTTACAGATGTGCCAACAAATGTTTAAAAAACCTCGGTGAGGAAGACTGTCTTGATGTATTCCAAAGATTTTATGACATTCCTTCCAAAAATGAGCAAGACTTGTATATCCAAGGATTAATTGACGCTGTAGATGTGCAACAAAGACGGCCTAGAGAAGACGTCGTGAACAGAGGAAAGAAAAATGCTTCATTTTCTTATCATCTTATGGTAGGAGTTACACGGAAAGAGGTATGTTTCAAAGCTTTTTTATCCGTGTTCTCCATTAGTGAGAAACGAGTTAGGAGGATTAGAAATCTAAAACTTCTAGGCAAAACTCCTGAGGACAAAAGAGGTAAAGGTGTCAGCCATGCTTTACCTGTCGAAATCTATCATTTAGTGCATGAGCACATACAATCTTTTCCACTCAAAGAAACACATTATTGTGGCAAAAAAAAATACTACTTGTCTGCAGACCTGAACATTAAAAAAATGTGGCAAATGTATCAAGAAAAACATCCGCAAGTTATACCTAAGGTTAGCCTAAGTTTCTTTTGGCAATATTACCATGATAATTTTAACTATCCATTTGGTCGCCCACAAGTGGATGTATGTAGCACTTGTGAGGAGCTCAATATTAAAATAAAATCTCCAAACTTGAATGATGTGGCGAAAAGAGCAGCAGTTGCTGAACTGCTTGTCCATAAAGCCAAAAGTAAAAAATTTTACTCAGCTTTACAACATGAGCAATCAGAAGAGGGTAAAAATGAAAAACACGTGTTATCCCTAGCCTTTGACTACATGAAGACAATTTCAATTCCAAAATTACCGGTTCAAGAGCTCTATTACATGAGGCAGATATCAGTTAATGTTTTTGGGATACACAACCTAAAAGACAACAAGACAACAATATTTTTGTACCATGAAGGAGTGGCAAAAAAACCCCCTAATGAAGTTTGTTCTTTCCTCAATGAGTACTTAAAGTCGGTGTCTGATCAGTATACTGAACTTCGACTGTTTAGTGATAATTGTTCTGGACAGAACAAAAATCAGGCCCTGTCAAGATTGTGTCTGTATCTAACAGACTCGGGGAGATTTAGGAAAGTGACTCAATACTTTCCCTTACGTGGTCACAGTTTTCTTCCCTGTGATAGGGATTTTGGGATCATTTCCAAGGCCCTGAAGAAAAATGACCGAATCTTTACTGTTCATGAGATAACACTGACATTGAGACGCTCCAGGGTGGGATATCACATTGATGAACGACTTTAAACTGGTAATCGTTTAGGCCTATTTCATAAGCGTAGGATTTGGCCCTAACGCCTAAGGGTGAAGGAAGATTTGGTCTCGCTAGGAAAGAATTATAGAGTGGATTTCGCAGGACCGGTTCAAACGCAGGGTTTTCTGGCTTCCCTGAAAGAGCGTGAACATAGTTTAGGGACAGTTGTTGTCGTCTATGCGAAAGAGGGGGTTCTCCCGTTTCTGCGAGAAGACTGTTAATGGGAGAAGATCGAAAAGCTCCAGTGGCCAGTCTTAAAGCAGAATTATGGACTGGGTCAAGCATTTTGAGAGCACTGGGTCTTGCGGACCCATATGCTTGACATCCATAATCTAGACAGGAACGGATGGTGGCTTTGTAGAACCTGAGCATGCATGTCCTGTCAGCCCCCCATTTTGTTCCGCTTAAAGCTCTCAGTATGTTCAAGCGCTTCACGCATCGACCTTTTAGGTCTTTCAGGTGAGGCACCCAAGTTAGCCGGGTATCAAATGTGAGACCCAGGAATCTGATATTGTCACAAGTAGTGATTCTCTGATCCAGAAGAGAGCGTTGGTTGCTCAACGGTACGCATTCTGGAGAAAACGATTGCTTTTGTTTTAGGTAGCGAGAAAGAAAAGCCCGTCACTCCGCACCACTGCTCAAGCCTGTTGATGGTAAGCTGTAAAGCTGTCTCCCCCACCGCTAGCCTCTTTGTAGAGATGTAAATAAAGAAATCATCTACAAACAAAGAACAGCGCACAGGAGGGGTAACGCAGGACGATATGTTATTGATTGCAATGGCAAACAGAGTGCAGCTTAGAACGCTACCTTGTGGAATACCATTTTCCAGCGTGAAGGAATCGGAAATGGTTGTCCCAAGTTTGACCTGTATGGTTCTTTCCGACAAGAAGCCCTGTATGAAAGAAAGCATGTGGCCCCCTACACCCCAAGATATTAAAGCAATTAATATCCCCCTTCTCCAAGCTTTGTCATAAGCCTTGGAAATGTCGAAGAATACCGCGATCAACTGTTTTCTTTCAATAAAGGAATTCAGGATTGCCGATTCCAAGGCAAGTAGATGGTCACTTGTAGACCGGCCTTGTCGGAATCCGCACTGGGAAGGTGAAAGAAGATTATTTTTCTCCAGAAACCAAACAAGGCGTCTGTTGACCATCCTTTCGAATACTTTGCAGAGACTGCTAGTAAGCGAAATTGGTCTATAGGCTCCTGGAGAAGTTTTATCTTGGCCCGGTTTTTGGAGAGCGATAATGTGTGAGCGACGCCAAGTATTAGGGAATGTGTTTTCTAAATATATTCTATTATATAATTTCAGAAGATCTTGTTTTCCATCCTCCGTCAGGTTCCGCAACATGGCATAATGTATGTTATCGGGACCTGGAGCAGAATTTGATGTCGCCTTTAGTGATGAATCAAGTTCATCAATGGTAAAGGGAAGGTTTAAAGGAGAGTTTTTATTAATATTTAAATTTAGAGGATGTCTTTCTGTATTTGTTTTGAAATTTTGAAACTCCCTATTGTAAGATGACGTTTTTGAAATTTCCGCAAAATGTGAGCCGAGTAAATTGGAAACTGTCAAGGGATCAGTTACCACATCGGTACCATTTTTCAGAGCAATAAGAGAAGGTGGGGAGGTCTTGCAGCAAACAGATCGAAGCTTCCTCCAAACATCAGATGCAGGAGTTGTTCGTTTTATTAGATCTGTGTAGTCCAGCCAGGACTGCTGCCGTCTCTGTCTAAAAACCTGTCTTGCTTTTGCCCGTGCTCTTCTGTACCTACTTAAATTTTCTTCATTCGGTGATCTGTTGAACTGTCTTAAACATTTTCGACGTTCCTTTAGAGCCGCCGAACATTCTTCAGACCACCAAGAAACCTGGCGTTTGTTTGGTGAACCTGAGGATTTTGGAATGCTTCGCTCTGCGGATGTTATAATATTAGATGTAAATAATTCAGTGGCTGTATTTATGTCGTTTAATTCGATATTAGTAGTTTGAGAAACTATGTTCTTTTTGTACTCGTTCCAGTCAGCCCTCTTAATTTTCCACCTGGGACACCTGCCTGTCGAAGACGGAAAGGATTGAAAAGCCACGGCAATGGGCACATGGTCACTCCCCGACAGGTCGGGAAGTACGGACCAATGCACTCGAGTTGCCACGACCGGACTGCAGATTGACAGGTCGATTGCCGACCATATGCCAGTCCTAGGGCACATGTAAGTGGCCGACTCGTCATTGAGAACGACCGCTGCCACTTCATCCCACAATCCCGCAACCATGTTACCCCTCCGATCAGAATGGTTGGAACCCCAAGAGCGATGGTGTGCATTGAAATCACCAACCATCAAGAAAGGAGAAGGGAGTTGGCTGTACAGATCACGTAGATCATCAAGAGATAAATCAAAAGGGGAAGGTGGAATATATATGGAGCAGATGGTTAATTTAAAAGGGACATCGATTGATACTGCTACTGCCTGGAGGTTTGTGACGATGTTCAAGGCTCTAGCATTAACAGAAGAATCTGCTAGAATAGCCACACCTCCACAGGCAATTTGTTGGTGATGATCTAGGCGAAAGATGTCATAACCATTTTGTTTGAAATGAGTAAGAGGAGACAATTTAGTCTCTTGTAGGCAAATAAATTTAGGTTTTCTTGTCTTTATAAGTAGTTTAAAGTCTTCAAAGTGGCTTCTCAAACCATTAATATTCCATTGTAACAGCATTTTATATTATATTATATATTTTATTTTGTGCTAGTTCATCGTAATTTTTTTTCTTTGCTTAGATATAGGACGGAAGTTACAAGGGCGGATCCAGAGGGGGGGCGCGAGGGGCGCGCGCCCCCCCTCGGTAGTCACAAATTCAAATTTTTGTTTGTTTATAAAAGATTTAAGCTTAAAGTAATACTATATTGTTCGTTAGTAAAGGGTGCTTTCATCGGCCACACTATTCGTAATTGGTACTGTCGGTGTTTCAAACATACATTTTGTACTTAAGATTGTAGATTTAATTCGTGTATGAGTAGAGGGGAGGTGGTAACAGTGCGTATGATCACCGGAAGGGGTGGGGGAACGGTGCGTGCGCATGAGTCGTCCTAGTCCGCCCGCCCCAACGATAGGCCTACACCACACCGCCTACTACGGCCACTCAGTTGATTCAGTGCGTACGTTCGTGAATATCGTGAAGTACCCGTTCGCTTGTGTTTAATAGCTTTTTGAGTGTTAACAGATTTTTGTGCAATATGGGGCGTTATCTTGTTAAAAGACCAAAGTTAGACAGTGAAGTTCCTTCTTCAAATGTTGAGGTTTCCACCCAGCATGAGGTTACAGACGTGCCGCTGCCACCACAATCGGCGCCATCATCCTCCAAATTCACAAGTTAGTATCTCCGAAAACATGTGCTCTTTCGACATCGGGTCTCACATTAACAACATCTCTAAGATGAGTGACCATACTAAGTATAGTATTTTTACTAATCATTGGAAGCCTAAAAAGGACTTTAAGTTTCCTACATCCTCTCATGTAAAACGAGGACGGGAAGAACAAAGAAAAGCTAATATTGGCCATTTTGAAAAGTATCCATGGTTAGTTTTTTCAGAAGCTAAGCAAGGGCTATTTTGTAAATTTTGTGCAGTACTATGCCATCAAAAGTTAGTTGGAGGACAGCATACAGTTTCTTTAAAGAAATTAGTTACTGAACCTCTACAGAAATATGCTAAACTCTCAGGCAAGGACGGAGATTTAGAAAGTCACGCAGCGACACAATATCACAAAGATGCTGAAATTGACGCCAAACATTTTATATCTGTTTTTGAAAACCCTGAGGGAGAAATTCTTAATTTGTTAAACGAAAATAGGAAGGCCCAAACCATGCAGAATCGTGCAAGGCTTGTGCCAATAATTAAAACTATTTTGTTGCATGGTAGGCAGAACATACCCCTTAGAGGTCATAGGGATGATGGCAGTTTGATTGAAGTTGGAGATGATCCAGTACAAAATGACGGCAATTTCAGGGCACTTTTGCGATTTAGAATAGATAGCGGGGATGTTCAGCTTGAAGATCATTTGAAGTCTGCAGGAGCAAACGCCACTTACATCAGCAAGACAACAGCTAACTGCCTTATAAAATGTTGTTCTGATGAAATTTTGGAAGTGATAACTCAACGAGTATCAGAAGCTAAATATTATAGCATAATATTTGACGAATCAACAGATGCGTCTCATACTTCTCAGCTAAGCCTTAGTTTACGTTACCTGTATAACAATGCTATAAGAGAAGACTTTATAGGTTTTGTTGATCTCCACGGTACGGGTACGAACTATTCTGATCAAGAAGTTGAACCTGTTATCACGGGGGAGGTTTTAGGACAGTCTGTGCTGAAATTCATGCAACAGCTTGGTTTGAACATGAATAACTGTGTAGGGATCGGTTGTGATGGATGCTCTGTCAATATGTCTGACATGCGAGGAGCAGTGACAGAAATTAAAAAAATTGCCATAAACAGCACCTTATGTGGCTGCAGTAATCATGCATTGAATTTGGCTATTTCAAAGTGCAATAAAGTCCAAAGCGTGAGAAATGCAGTAGGCACTGTAAAAGAGATTTCTAGATTTTTCACCTCCTCGGCCAAACGGAACTCTATTTTGAAAAAAGTACTGGGACATCAAATGAGAGGATATTGTGAGACCCGTTGGGTAGAACGGCATGAATCAATTTTTGAGTTTACAGAAGACCTAACAAAAATAGCCGAGGCACTTAAAATTGTCTCAAAGTGGAATGATAGCTCAACAGCAAGCAAAGCAAATTGCTTATTGTGCTCTATCTCCACTTGCGAGTTTATAATAACTATGCATTGTCTTAGTGATATAACGGATGCAACCTGTGTTCTTAGTAAATATCTTCAGTCAGAAACCATAGACTTGTGTTCAGCAAGAGACAAAGTAATGCACACAATAAAAGTACTTCAGAATAAAAGGCAAAATCCTGATCAATTCTTTTCTCTGATTTTCAATACTGCTGAAAAGACTATGGAGTCTATGGGCATAGAAGTTCGTATTCCAAGAATTGTGGGACAGCAAGTAAATAGACCAAACTACCCCTCAACGTCCAGTGACAGTCGGGAATGTACAATACAACATTGGAAAAAATCCGCATACATAACAATCCTGGATAACATTATTGCAGATATGACAGATAGATTTTCAAGCGATTCACTGGAGTGTTATATGCTGAACCTAACCGTTCCGACAAACTTGGACAAAATAGTGGATATGAAATCTAGTTTTGAGCCCATATGTATGAAGTATTGCAGTTTAGTGTCATTGAACAAAAACACGATGCTACTGAAACTTATGAACGAAGTATGCTCCCTCAAGAACATTCCTAATTATAATGAATTTAAGACTATAACTAAAGCAATGAAATGTTTTGAAGCATTAAATGAAAACAGCTACCCTCTTCTAAGGGCTTTGGTACAAATTCTGCTTACTCTTCCAATTTCAATAGGTAAGTAATTTTTGTTTATACTATTTTTTCAAAATTATTTATTAGCAGATAATTTCTATTTATTTTATTTATCGGTTGTTAGTAAAAAGTATTTTTTTCATTGGTATGAAACATTTGACCTTTTTTGCCAATCTGTTAGAACTTATTGTTTTTTCCAACAGCAACGGCAGAACGATCTTTTTCAACTCTGAGAAAATTGAAGTCATGGATCAGAACAAGGATGGCAGAGGATAGGTTGACTGGACTCGCTCTGCTAAACGTGCACAGGGACATCGAAGTATGCCCCGAAAAAGTCATTAACAGATTTGCAAGCCAAAAAAACAGAAGACGCGATTTTGTACTTTAAAGATAAAATTTTGTATTTTTACAACTTTTGTCAGATTATATACAGTTTATTGGAAATATTACATTGTTTTCATTTATCACTTTAGCCCTTTTTTTCATTAGTATACAATAATAACATTATATGTCAAATTACAGAGCTTTGACTACCAACATGAATCATATGTGTAAAAAATCTCCCAAAATCTCAGACCGCCCCCCCCTCACAAAAATCCTGGATCCGCCCTTGGGAAGTTACCATGAACAGTTTGGAACTCTGTCTGCATCTCCAAAGGGTCCTCAACCATATCATCATCAAGTGATAATTGTGAGGATCTGGACGAGGATGAGTTAGTCTTTTTTACTAGGGATTTGGATCTATTTTCTGATTTTGTTTCTATGTTCTTTTTATGTTTGTCGGCGAGCTTTTTCCTCTCTTCCAAAGATAAGGTGGATTTCGTATTTTGTTGCACCCTATCTCTGAAAGTAGAAGTAGCTGTTGGGCGAGCTTGAGTCTGTGTGTTGGACTTAATATGGGGCGTGTGGACTGCTTGGGAAGGCTTACTGGTGGATGCCAACGGATGTTGTCCGGTACCGGCTGCAAGCTGTTTAACCAAAGCGGCAACCTGCTCTGTTAATTCGAGTACCATACCCTCTAAAGCAGTACATGACGGGCACTGTGCGGATTGGACTGGGGCTGAAGCAGCTTCGGAGTACGAGACTCCCTTTTTAGGGGTTGGAGCGATTCTTCTCCTATACTCTTTACGGGCTTCGTTAAAGGAAAGTTTGTCTATAGTAACTATCTTCAAAACTTCCTTTTCCTCTAAGTAAACTTTGCATTCCTTAGAGGTCACCACGTGTTTACCCTTGCAGTTCACGCATCTGACGTCGTTCTTGCATCCGTCTTCTTGGTGGCCTTCATCGCCGCAACGGGAACATGTCTCGGGTCCCGAGCACGTCTTAGTAGAGTGCCCGAATCTCTGACAACGGAAACACCGCTGCGGATTTTTGAAGTATGGCCGTACCGTCAAGGATAAGTATCCAGCCTTAATAGTTTTTGGGGGTTGGGGAAATGCAAAGGTCAGAATTAGACCAGGAGTAGGGACCTTTCTCCCATTCTCCGTCCGAAGCATTCTGACCACATCGGTTACCATTTCACACTGCAGCTCGTCCTTGATTTCTTCCTCACTACACTCCATCAGGTCACGGCAGAAGACGATCCCCTTGGAGGTGTTCAGTGAGGAGTGCGGTTGAACGACGACTTCCACCTGATTGAAAAAACTCGTCATCTGAAGGAATTTTTTGGCTTGGATGTGGTTTGCTGCCTCCACCAAGATAGTTCCATTCCTCAATTTGCTCACAGCTTTAGGTTGACCGCCTGAGGAAACAAACGCTTTGTTAATAAGGAAAGGACTAACCTTCGTTAGAGTTTTGCCCTCATCCTTATGACTAACGATTAGATATAGTGGAGTTGGAACGTTCATATTTTCAGCTCATACTTTTTCTGCTCATACTTTTTCTTCCACTTTCCTTTGTTTGATATACGATTCATTTTCAGAATCTGACAACTGTCGCTTTTTCTCTGGATCGTTGTCTCTTACTCCGAATTCTTGCCCTAAGGGTGGGGTGGTTTGAGTTTCAATAGATAAGTTCACCAGCGCATCGTGTTTAGTAGTGCGGGCCGATTCACCGGGAGCGGGCATGCCCTCGGGTGTCCCAAAAACCGTAGCTTGGGGGACTACCCTACCTCAGTTCCCCGAGGCCCGGTTTCCATCGATTACCAAGTCGGGAATACACGCACAACTTGGACTAGCACGTGGCAACAGGGGCTCCGACACCCCTGCCTACTGAACACTTCCTGACCAAGGACCGAAGTGGCTGGCTTCTGAACCAGTACATGACTTACGCCTCGGCAGAGACAAGCTCACATCAGCTCTCACCGACACCAGATAGGGCATCTAGTACCGGCTTAAGCACTCCCAGCGAGCCATGTACTGGAACGGTCAGAGGACGGGTACTTAAAAGACCCTGGAGGGGGATTTGGTAGGAATTAGGGAATGGTTAGGTGGGAAGAGGCAGTTTAACGTCATACCCAGGACGGTGCCTATGACAGTGAGTATTTTACTTTCTCATGTTATACTGATCACTAATATTACAACGTAAACTAATTAGACTTAGCAACAAAATTACAATAATTAACTCAATACTCAATTTGTCATAGCAGAAACCTTCTTTAAGTCAATGTAATTTAATATTAGTTTATAAAAGGGTTCTTTTTTTCAGGTTTGTTACCAATATCTGAGGCAAAATATGTGGATTTGAACCACTTAAAACAATTTTGTATGGAAAGAAGAGCTAAAGAGTACTACAGCAATTTACCACATGGAGAAACTTGCAAGAAAAAAAGGTCCACAAAAAATAAATGATAGACAAACTCAGCTAATATTTGTTTTAAACAAATTTCATTGTCAAATTTACTGCATAGATTTAATACACAATAAAGCATAAAATAAAGTGTTATTTGTCTCTAGTGGTTTTCCTTATAACCAATATGGTTTGTTTTAAGTTAACCTAGGTTGTTGGACAAAGAAAATTTTTTCCCCTGTAAAATTGGTACTTGTTGTTGAAAAATCCGACGTTACTAAGCAACAATTGTTACTTGAAGCAATAATACCTCACAATTATTTACTATATTTGTGTGATCTATAAGTTTATTGTACTCAATATGAAAACTTATATAAATTTCTAACAATTACACGGCATTTATAGCGTTTTCAAACTTCAAATTGATGTCCTGTAAAGTTTTAAAAAGTGGACAAAGTACATTTCCCCCCTGGGCTCTTCAATTTATAGTGAGCATTATTGACGAATGATTTGCTGCTAAACAAGTTGCTCCTGGTGGTGGTGGGGATAATAGGGGACTGAGAGGGCTTGAAAGATTACCTGACAACAAAGTAAAGACTTGTAGGGTCTGCACAAAAAAGGACCAAGATTATGCAAAATCAAGAAAGAAATCCAGATTGGTATGCAGTTCGTGTCAAGAGGGCTGTCATTCTGTGTGCTTTGGAAAACATATCTGTAAATAAGTTCCGAGTGAATATTGTGTATATAGTGTAAATATTCCAACTATTTTTTTTTATTATTAGGACTAAGACCATCTATGTCATGTACTGATCTGCAGTGGACTTAGAATGCAGTGTAAGTAGTTTTCAGTTCCATGTACTAACGTGTTCCCTGCATGTTTTAGAATTCGCTATATTTTGAGCTGTTATTGGTAAATATATTATCATATATTTCTTTTATTTATAAATCTAGGATTATTATTTTTTGTCCATGTTCTAAATAACATATGTAAATAAAAAATACGTTTGCCACAGGTAAAATGTTTAGTTTTATCTGTTAAAAAAATTGAAAATGATTTTAACGTTATTTTTGGTTATATATGAGATTTGAACACGTGAGAGTAATACTTGTACAACATGCATATCCAGTAAGTGAAGTGAATAAAAACGAGAATATTCTCAGAGAATTATCTCATTGCTTGGAGTACTTTCTCTCTAAACGGAGTGAATAAAAGTGAGTCCTACCCAAGGAGAATATTTTTCGTCTTAGTGAGTATGATCCGGAAAACTTGAGAATATTCTCAAAAGAGAATATTCTCACTTTTGCTTCACGGAAAATTTACTTGCTTTCCTGTTGTAACTTGAAAGCACATAACTCCCCTCCACACCGGTAACCCAGCCTCAGTCACTGCTGTACTCACCGCTTGGGTAACACGCATCTGACATGTCCTCGAGTGATGAAGATAACCACGATGTCGCAAAAAGGTTTGATAAGGAGCTCTTTGTCAAAATTTTGGCTGGGAACTCAGTAATACTAGACAAATCCAAGATACCGTCGATGATTTCAGTCAAAAAAGAAGCTTGGCAGATAGTTACCGACACTTATAACAACGCTAGTGGAAACCAACTGACCCCTACACAGCTGTCCAAAATGTTGAACAATATGAAATCAAGGATTAAAAAGAAGACCGATTTAAAAGCCCATAAAACTTTCCAAGTGGGAGGTACAATTCTTGGAGTCACTGAATGAAAAAGAAAACCCTGTATTTTGTAAAGTCCCGGGGAATACGGCAGTTGGGGTTAGTGCAGCTACTAATATGGATATATGTAATGAAAAGCCAGGTCCATCACTTCAACAAATACCTACAACAAACAAAGGTAAAGAAATGCCCGAAAAAATCAGGAAAAGTACAAAAAAAGTGTAGGAATATGAGAATGATCAAACTAGAGAGCTATCAACTCCCCAGTTACAACGCATAGATCTACTACAACAAATGAAACTCAATGAAATGAAACTGGAACGAGAGAAAATAAAATTAGATGAATTGCAGAAAAAACAAGTTTGTAGTAAATCTACACAAACTTCTACAGATACTTGTGGTTATGTGACCGTTTTTGAGAATTTATAATAAATAAACCCATTCCTAAATCCTGTGTCCCTACAAAAAAAAACAATTTAGTACAAGTTGTTCTTACGCCAAACTTGTTAGGTTTGAGCTAACAATAAGCATTTTACTTGGTCGCCTGTTGTAAATTACGTATTTGTTATCTGTCAGTTCAGGCAGATGACTGCATAAGATTTCAGGTTTGTGTTACATGTGTCTTGCTTGTAATACGGAGATACTTGACACAAACCTGTTGCTAACTCATTAAGGCAATACATAGGTCCAAATGGTGTTTGCTTATAAAATACAATGAATTATTAACACAAAATTATTTCTCAAACCATTTAATTTTAACAAGGTTGAATAATTATTACAATTTTATAAACTCTGGTCTTAGGGACGTTTGAATACTCAGGGAAATTCTTATTGTATCACAACTTTGTTATTGCGTTTTCGACTTGTTCAACTGCAACTTGCTCACCTTCCAACAAATTTCCGTTGAAATCGTCCTCAATATTATCGTTATCAAACATATTCAAATGCTTTCCCACATTGTGTAAAACAGCACAAGAGATTATGGTTTTTGGCACTCTGTCTAGGGAAACCCTTATACAATTTCCTAAAACTGGAAATAGTTTTTTTAACTGTCCAAAAACTCTCTCTATAACTACCCTTTCCATCGCGTGTTGTAAGTTAAAATTACGCTGTTGTTCATTTTGAGGAGGCTTGTAAGGTGTTATCAACCAAGGTGCGATGCCATATCCTGAATCCCCCAATAGACAGGCTGTCACCAAATTGAGAAATAACTTCTCTAACTTGACTTCTTCGCCACATCCTAGCATCATGCACACTACCAGGACACTCAGCACCTATGATGGTATTTTTTTCATTTCTATCACAAGTTGCTTGGACATTTATACTCGGATAACCTTTGCGGTTTATGTACCGAGGTATGGCTATTAAATAACGGGACTGATATTGTAAAAAAAAAAATATTTTCATTTTAAACATAATTACTTATTATCACCTTCAATATACACCCCTTCTCTATCCCTGCAACGCTCCATGCGAATTTTCCATTGTTGGAAACAATGCTGAAAGTCATCTTCTGTCAACTCTTTCAGGAGTCTTGCCGCTTTTTCTTGAACAGCTTCTACGGATTCAAATCTCGTACCTTTCAATGCAGATTTCACCTTAGGAAAAAGATAAAAGTCGCATGGTGCTAGGTCTGGCGAGTAAGGTGGATGTTCTAACACTGGGGTGCTGTAATTGGTCAGGAACCGCTTCACAGATAACGCGGAATGAGCTGGCGCATTGTCTTGCTGCAAAATCCATGATTTGTCCTTCCACATTTCGGGTCGTTTTTTTCTTACTCTTTCACGTAGTTTATTAAGTACCTCAAGATAGTAATGTTGATTAATTGTTTGACCTTCAGGAACCCAGTGAAGGTACACAATCCCACGAATGTCGAAAAAAACAATCATCATTGCTTTAAATTTTGACTTGCTCATTCTTGCTTTTTTGGCTCTCGGTGAAGTTGAGGTCTTCCAATGCATGGGTTGGCGCTTCGTCTCCGGATCATGAGTAAAAAAACCACGATTCATCACATGTTATTATTCTTTCCAATAAATTTGGGTCATTTTCAATGGCATTCAATGGCAGTCCGTACAAACATTTTTAGGAGCTGCTTGTTGATCAATCGTAAGAATTTTTGGTACCATTTTTGCACCCACTTTTCGCATGTTCAAATTGTTATGTAAAATTTGCCGTACACATTCTTTATCAATGCCTACAGATTCAGCAACTGCACGAATGCTTAATCGTCGGTCAGACCGAATCAAATTAGCAACTTTTTCGACATTGTCTTCCGTTTTTGATGTTGAAGGACGACCTGGCCGCGAATCATCTTCCACGTCTTGTCGACCATCTTGAAAACGCTTAAACCATTCAAAAACACGAGTCCGCGATAAACATTCACTGACATACACTTCTTTTGTAAATTATAGGTTTCGGTAGCGGTTTTTCCAAGTTTAACGTGAAATTTAACAACAATTCGTTGCTCTATTATTACGCTAACCATTTTTCCAGCAAAACAAAATAACAACACTTACATAAATGAAGGTTATGACACAACGATGTTGTTTACAGAAACGAGACTAACTGCATTCTGAAGAGGAAGTCTCAAACTACACAGCTGTTGGTCATTGTTGATTGGCGCATGCGCACTCGTTCCACTGCAGCGTCAGTCCCGTTATTTAATAGCCATACCTCGTATTCAGATTCATGTAAAGTTGGTTTATTTATTTAAATTTGAGTACAGTCGAGTGCACCTATCACTGTCGGAAGATTAAAACGGGTCTGCCACAATAATTTTGCATCGTTAACTTCTTGTATTGTATTTGGGAAGTGGATCCAGTTTGGAGCTTTTTCTACTATACTATCCATAACTGCATTAATGGTTTTACATATCGTTGTCCCATGTACTCCTAAGTCCTTAGCGATGCTACTTTGAAAACCAGGATCACCAGTGAAACGTAGAAAAATCTCCATCTTCTTTCTAGGTGACAGAGCGCCACCTCGAGTCTCATGACTTTCCGGTAAAAATGCTTGAGTAAATTCAACACTGTCGTTCTCAAACCTCAAAAGCTCTCTACACTGTCCAACTTCTTTCTCTGTATACTTTAGCTCCACGAACATTCATGAACATCGCCATGACGACTTACTAAAAGTGAGCATGGGAACGATGAGACTCCATATTATTAGAGAATATTCTCTTACTCGGAGTAACAGCTCAGTTTTATTCAACTACATTGTAAGAAAATACTCACTTACCAGAAAAATCTGAGAAAATACTCACCGTGAGTAAATTCTCCGTTTTAATCACTTCAAACTGAGATTATTCTAACAAAATTGTGAGTTTGAGCATTTACACAGTTTTATTCACTTCACTCATGAATTGTATTTCTTTTTAGTGGGACACATATACCTAAACATTTTGACACATATTTCACAACAATATCTCTTATATGAGTCAAGGTATGAATTTTTCCTAAATGTCTGTAAAACTAGTATAAATGACATTGTGCAGTTTTGGCACCATGTGCTATATATGCATGTGAACATTTTAGAAAATGTAAATTTTTGGGTTGGTCCTCAAAGGGTTAAAAGAAAATTACTATAAAGAACTGATTGAAAATCATCTAATACAAAATCAAAATGGAATTTTTAAAACATATTTGTAAATAAATAAAAAAAAACTTTGTGGATATACTGGTGATTAAACACAATGGATAAATTTTTTGCAAATATTGGTCAGAATTGGCATCCAAACTTCCAGATCTAGAATATGAAAAAATTTAAACAAATTCAAACTCTATATAACTCTTTGAAATTACCAAATTAGAAATTGAGAACAAAATTAAACTTTTCAAGAATGACAAAGCAAGTGGATCAGATAAAATTCCAATCAAACTAATCAAAACCCTTATTTATCTATTAAGTGAACCGTTAGCATATATTTTTATTTTATCTATTGAAACGGGAATTTTTCCCGATAATCTAAAAATAGCAACAATCAGTTCAATTTACAAAAGTGAAGGAATCTTATCAGATCCATCAAATTTTCGTCCAAATAGTTTATTACCAATAATTGGCAAGATATTTGAGAAATGTTTACATGAGAGAATATATCGTTTATTGGAATAATACAACCTTACTATCAAGTAAACAATTTGGTTTTAGAATTAACATACCGTAAAATGGGGTGAATAGCAACACTGGGGTGAATAGCAACAAAACTTCCGAAAATCTTTTACAAAATGGTAGAAAGGCACAAAACTGATAATCCACCGCGGGATATTTTTTTTTGAAGCTGCAAACCTTGAAAGTTACAGGGAAAAATAACGTTGTTGTGTTGGCATCACTGTACTGCTGTGTATTGAAGACGACACATGTGCTTTTAATAACCTCAACAATTGAATCTTTCTAAACTTCTCATGTAAGTACCAAACTAAGTTCTTTCATACAACCAAGTAGGTTTTTTTATTGTGCTAAAACATCTATGAGATCAATTACAGGAGTTAACAAATCTATCTATTCTGAAACATGTTGTTCAATAATTTTTAGGTTATCATGTCGGATATTTTTAAATCACGGGGTGAATAGAAACAGAGAATTGTTGTGTTTCTTTTCACCCCACGGATTACAAAATTAGATAGTAAGGTTATAAAATTATATATATATACAATATTTTGGTGTTGTTTTAGTGCTTGTTTACTGTCTCAGTTAGTATGGAGTTATATAGTATGCTTAAAATTTAGGCTACTATGAATGTTACTAAAAGTAACCAATTTTCAACAGGTCTAGGCCCAGGTAACCTAAATTAAATCTCAGTACCTACGGTACATATCTTTCTTTCTCGTTTTAACAACTGTGTAGTAATGTTTAACATATATTACGTATCGTACTGTACATATAACATACCCATGTGTGTATGTTTAACATATGTACGGTAACTTAAGAAACATTTTTATGTTCGATATGAAACATATGTTTCAAGCACATTTTAAAAACAATTAGGTCTAATACAAATGTTTTTTTTCCAGCATGCCGAGAAACTATATATCTCTCAACAAACATAAAAAACACTCGGCTGAAGACTTAAAAAGGGCTCTGAGTTTAATAAATGATGGTATGAGCTTAAGAGTGGCGGCAGATTGCTCTGGCATTCATTACAGTGTGCTTTATAGACACATGAAGAAAGGTAGCGAGATGAAGAAGAAGGGGGGACAAACTGTATTGTCAGAAGAGGAAGAAAAAATTATTGTTGACAGACTAAAAACAGTCGGTGAATGGGGTTACCCGATTGATTCGATCACTCTACGGCTGTTGGTGAAAGAATATCTCGATAGGCGTGGAAAGACAGTGATCAAGTTTAAAGACAATCTTCCAGGAAAAGATTTTGTGTATTCGTTTCTACAACGCTACAAAGCTCAATTATCTTTCCGAATGTGCCAAAACATCAAACGGTCTAGGGCAGCCGTAACACCTGAACTCATCAATGAGTATTTTGATAACTTGGAAGTCGAGTTAAAGGATGTCCCTAAATCACACATTGTTAACTACGATGAAACTAACCTGTGTGACGACCCTGGCCGAACAAAAGTAATAACAAGGAGGGGCTGCAAATATCCTGAAAGAGTAATGAACTCGACCAAAGCGTCAACTTCTGTGATGTTTGCTGCGTCAGGTGATGGAACCATATTACCACCATATGTGGTATATAAAGCTCAGCATCTTTACGACAGCTGGAGGGAAGGAGGTCCAGCCAACTCCCGGTATAATCGTACTAAAAGTGGATGGTTCGATTCCTTCTGTTTTTCAGATTGGGTTGAAACTGTGGCCTTACCTTACTTTAGACGGTTTGATGGTGTGAAGTATCTCATTGGGGACAACTTGTCCAGCCACCTGTCACTAGACGTTATAAAAAAATGCAACGAGAGCAAAGTTAAGTTTATCTTTCTACCGAGCAACTCAACTCACATAACCCAACCACTAGACGTCGCATTTTTTCGACCGCTTAAGATATCATGGCGCGCTATCCTCAAAGATTGGAAAAATGGGCCAGGTAGGTACGAGGCTACTGTCCCGAAAGATAAGTTCCCCAGCCTCTTAAAAAAAGTTTTTGAGACTTGCAAACCTGATAACATTATATCAGGTTTCAAAAAGTGTGGAATAATCCCTATAAACCGCAAACCAGTGTTGGCAATGCTTCCAGGTTATGGCGTTTCCGATAGCGCTGCCGTGAGTTCAGCCCAGTCGTCGGCTGCCGATACACCTGGTACTGTATGTGAAACACCTATTGAAGCAATTGATTCTTGTTTCAAAGAGCTTTTGCAACAATTGAGGCAAGGTGACTCCCCAAAACCGAGGAAGAAAAGAGTGAAGGTTTCGGTAGCAGCTGGGAAGAGTGTCGGCGTCCAAGATTTTGTTGAGATGTCTGAAGATAATCCCGAAATAGTTGACCAAGCTGGGACTAGTACCGGTACCAGTACCGGAGTTAGGAAGGCAGGCACCAAGATTACAAAAAAAAACAAAAAAGAAGGCAACCCAACCATCATCGTCTGACAGTGACATGTCAGACTATTCTGTCCAAGACACAGACAAAGAATTAATCTTGTCATCTCCAGACGAAGAGTCAGGTGTAGAGGAGCCCTTAAATACGCAATTGTCATTTCTTCCCGGAGATTTCGCTGTGGTAAAGATCTATGGGAAAACTAAAGCCCACTTCAGACTATATGTTTGCCAAGTCAAAGATTATGAAGAAGGTGGTTACATCTGCCAGTTCTACAAAAAACAACCTTTTGCGAGAAAATTTGCTGTTACAGATGAAGACTCCTTCGTAAGCAAAATCGATGTTGTCCGTAAACTTGGTGTTCCAATTGTTGCCCCAAGCACATCACGTTTTAACAATACCATTAGTTTTGATGATGATCTCAGTGGACTGACATTATATTAAGTAGTAGAAGTCAATCAAAAACCTAGCTAATGTTTGCTGCTTGTTTCTTTTGTACCGGTAACGATTTTTTGTATTAATAAATTGTTTACATGAAAAAGTGCATTTAAAAATCTGTTCCCATGCTTTTTTATATTGCAACATGTAAAAGGTCATAAAACAGTGTGTTTCCATTCATCTCAACACTGGGAAATAGAAATATCTAGCAAAAACAACAGATGTTTCTATTCACCCCTTTCCGTGGGGTGAATAGAAACAGTAACATTTTAATTTTTTTGGTGAAGGATATTTAAAAATAATTAATACTGCTTAATAGAAGAAGGCAAGACCGGAAAACTGAGGTAATTTTCACTGGTTTAGCATTAAATTTAATAACTGTTTTTTAGCTCCAAAGTTGAAAACTGTTGCTATTCACCCCGATTTACGGTAAGTACTGATGAAGCAATAAATTTTGTTGTAAACAACATTGACAAAGATACATTAATTCCACTTCTAGATCTTAAGAAAGCTTTTGATATTGTAGATTTTAAGATATTACTATACTAATTAGGAATAAGAGGTAAAATACTTATTTGCTAGTTATCTTGACAACAGGTTCTGTAACACAAAAATTGGCAACAAAATTTCAAATTTAGAAAAAATCACCTGTGGAGTTCCTCAAGGAAATTGTCTTGGCCCTCTTTTGTTTTTAATATACATCAATAGTATCACAAATTTAAATTTACATGGTGAACTAGTACTCTTTTCAGATGATACAGCTTTAATAGTTGAAGGTAATGAATTATATAAAAAAACAAACGAGGACCTGACAAAAATTAAAAATTGGCTACAACAAAATAAATTAACCTTAAACTTACAAAAAACAGAATACATACATTTCTCCAAAACTAATGAACAATTAGATATTAACCTCTTCAAGGACACTGGCACATATGTGGACATTAAGTTAAAAATCTGTAGAAAATTCAATATGAGGTGTTCTCCAATGGGCAATGGCTCATATGATGCCAATAATATCTATTTTGTTGGCTAGCCTGTTTTGAGAACCTATTCACAACAATAGTCAAAAGAGAAACTGATTCTCAAGTCTTTGAATTTTGACAATTTCTTATGACTGAGTGTTAATAGGGAGAAGTTTGGGATTTATTTTTCAGATAGACCATATATTTTTCTATCAATATACATTAATTTATATTGTATATTATAAAGCTAAATAATAAAAATACTTGATTTTGAAACGTACACACATGTGCCACTGCCCATTTGTGTCAAGTATGCCATGTGAGTTTGTTTTGTGAGGTTATGTTGGTGTTTTGTTTTTGTGAGTGTTGTGCTCTGTGTTATAAGTGAATTTCAGTGTTTTTTACTTATATTTAAGATGGATGAAGACGAGATAAATTTACGTTCAGAACCTGAAAAGATTTTAGGAATTCTAAACTATTTAGAATGTCCAAATGACTCAGAGTTCGACTCATATGAGTCTGATGCATATGATAGTGATATAGTATATCCATCTGATGACGAAGATAGTGCAGGATTCCTGGGAGAGGTAGGCAATTATGAGACAGTTTTGAATACTAAATTAGATAAATACCGTAGGCCTAAATATTTCTCAAAAAAAGTTCAACCTAATGTTGAAATTGAAGTAAACAATCAAAGCGGATGTCTTTCAAGTAATACCTCGGACACAAGCCTATCTAATTCAATTGTAAGTGAGGTTTTGCAAAATAGTCTGGTAACTGATGTAAACATTGATAATATAAGTGATGTAAACATTTCAGACATATGCCTCAATCTATTGGAAAACATTCAAGATATGCCTAATGACGCACCTACCATTTCTGTTAGTCCCACTGTTAGTGACAAAATATTGGATTCAAACTCTGTAAATGTAGGCCTAGTCCAAAGTTTAGATATTGTTGACAATCTTAGCATACCCTCAACATCTGCAGGTATTTCAGTTGGTAGGCCTAGTCCTAAATTACCCCACATTATTTCACAGCGTAAAAATAAATCTCAAATTGATACAGATAGGCCTAGCAAGCTAAGGAAAAATGAAAGAAAATCAAAACAATCAATTTCAAAACCTAAAGATAGGCCTAGCCCGATCAAAACTCTAAAACGCAAAGCACCAAAACAACCAAAACTTGTATGGCAGTGCAATGACAATCAATTTTCTAATAACATACCACCTTTCAGAGGTATTCAAGTTTATAATTTAAATGAAACTAATGGACCTAAAACACCCCTTTACTACTTCAAAAATACTTTTCCAGAGACCCTATTAGACACAATAATTGCCAAAGAAACAACACGCTATGCCGTCCAAAACAACGATCACAATTTTAGTACATCTGCTGATGAGATTTTGTTATTTTTGACAACTAATGTTGCTATGACAGTTTTCCGTTACCCTGCCTATCGGATGTATTGGTCTTCAAGTAGTTTGATTAGGCTACCCCTTATAGCTGAATCCATGAATTTGAAAAGATTTGAAAAACTTAAAAGGTACATCCATTTCGTTGACAATGACGCCTTGCCAGAAAATAATAAGGACATTTTCATCAAAATCCGACCGGTAATACAATCCCTCAATGAGTCATTTGGACAAGTTGCTTCCCCAACAGAAAATGTAGCGATTGATGAGATGATAATTCCGTTCAAAGGGAGAAGCAGAGCAAAGCAGTATATAAAATCTAAACCAAAGAAGTGGGGGTTCAAAGCCTGGGTTGTTGCTAGCGCCGACGGTTATGTATCTATGTTTGAGATGTACCAGGGTTCAACTAAAAATGACAATTCTAACAGTCCGATGGGTCCTATTGCGGACACTGTTATAAGGTTATGCAAAGGGCTTGAAGGCGTAAACCACAAATTATATTTAGACAATCTATTCAATAGTGTTCCATTGTGTAAAGAGTTGTTGAAAAAAGAGATATATGTAGTAGGAACCTTGCGGAAAAACCGCATGATGGGTGCCGATGAAATGATGAAATCAGAAAAGGATTTAGGCAAAGAAGGACGAGGAACAATGAGTGTGGTTACATCTACAGATAATATCACTATAACAAGATGGATGGATAACAGACCAGTGCATATGCTCTCGACATTCGCTGGTAAAGAGCCTATGGACAAAGTTCAACGGTATTCAAGAATTCTTAACAAGATGGTTGATGTTTCACGACCATTCAGCGTGTCTACCTACAATAAGTTCATGGGTGGGGTGGACATGTCTGATAGGATGGTAGCTCATTATCTCCATGCACTGAAGAATAAGAAGTTTTATCTAAGAATTTTCTTTCATTTACTAAACGTGGCACTTGTAAATGCTTGGGTTGTGTTCAGAAACGTTGAAAATAATAAAATGTCTTTTGTGGATTTCAAACTAAGTATTTGCCACGCTGTGTTTGAATCCAGAGTAAAGAAAAGGAAAGGCCGCCCATCTCAACAAGAGGAAATAGAAGTAAAGAAAAGAGCTAGACCAGGGTGCAGCGACGATGTTAGACTCGATGTGACTGGTCATTTCCCAGACAAACGTGATCTTGCTAACGGTTTACGATGCAGATACAAACAGTGCAAAAAGAGAACACGTTATTTTTGCCTCAAGTGTGACGTGCCTCTTTGCCCTGAGTGCATGTCAGGGTTTCACTCATAAGCACTATGTAGGCTAATGTGAATTGTAAATAATTGTAAATAGACACTTGAACATAAAGAAACGTATATTATGAAGTTACCAAGCACTAGTGGAGTTACACAAATTGTGGTAAGTACAATGCTATGTTACATATCGTCGTACTAATTAGCAAACCTCCTAAGTCCATTTTTTTTGTTATTTTGACTTTTAATACCAACATTTCAAGAAAAAAAAAATCTTTTCTGTAATGCAAACCTCCTATGTGAGAAAAATCCCTTTAAATAATAAAAGTGAATACAGAAAACCTCCTAAGTCCATGATTCCATTTTGTGAATTGGCACACCTGCTAACTCCCAGTTGATCCATTGTTGGTGACCCAGGAAACGTGGTGCTGTGTTTAACATTAATTGTTAATGTGTTCCTGTGTTAATTCACTACTCACATGGAGAGATTTACAAAAAGTAAGTATTAAATTTTATTTATTTACTGTAGTATAGTAGTTATTTTTTACATTACTTACTTAAATGGTGTAAACTTTTGTCTGGGACTTAGGAGGTATGCTAATATTCAGAATTTAGGTTATGCCAGTTGACTTTATGGAGTTAAGAGGTTTTCTGTTTGACATCAGTATGTTGTTTAACCTTATTATTTGGCTAATAATTATTACTCCCCAAAATAATTCTTGTATAATTCATTATTAGTGATGAATAATCTAAATTATATTTACCTAATCGTTAACCTCGACTAGGTAGGCCTACTATATTATTCCCAGGACTAAATACAAAAGCAAAGGTCAATAACTACTTTTTGCATTGGAGATAGGTTTAAAAATTAAAAAACATTATCTTCAACAACTGTATTTATATTACAGAACATCAAGAAGACGATGAAACTTCTTCGTCATCCTCGATTATTGACCTATCTACTTTGTCAAGAGGGGAAAGACTAGTGAAATTAGCTACAAACGTGAAACATTGTGAAGGGACTTTCGTGGTTAATAGTGATGGATCACTTTCAAATTTTGAACACGATAATAAACAGTTGATTTTAGATGTAACTTCAAATGTAGATGATGCTGAAACCAACTTAGGCCTAAGTAATAATGACATTCATTTGAACTTACTAAGTAGTGATATATTAATATCGGTTCCTTCTCCTCTCCCAAATGAACCCGATGATTTTTTAATGGACATTGCTACTACTGGTAATATCTCTATTGACCCTGATACGATACAAAATATCAGTGGTTTGTTGGATCACATTGAAAATGAAGATGAGAAGCAATATAATGTCAATGATGAATCAAAAATATGCAGAAATAATTGTGAAGAAAAAATTGTTGAAAAAATACAAGAAAAAAAACCTATGTCTGGAGTTGATGGATATTTAGAGGATTTGACAAATAAGCTTGGTGATTCTGATGATCAAATGGAAATCGAAGATACACAGACCGATGATTACCAACCAAATGAGAGTGATCTAGAAGAAGATAGGGATGACAGAATATTAGAGAATGATCCGCAGTTAAAAACACGCAAGAAGCGGTGTGGCGTGACGACCACACGTAATTTAATTTAAAAAGTTCTCGGGTTCTAATTCGGACACGGTGATGGAAACTAGCCCAGGTTGCTGTAATAAAAATTCTCTCCTCGGTTGGCCAAATAAAACAATTTAGTTTATTGCGAAAACAATTTGAATTTTATTGCATAATTTAGAATCAGTTGAACAATTACAAATTTAGAACGGGAGAGAGAGCGAGAGAGCGATTTCACGCGAGCTTGACGCGTTCAAAACCCTGGCACGACTGCGACTCAGAACAACGAACTCCAGGGAGCAGCGTTGTTCCAGACGCTACCTCAGCAAATTCCTGCCTGTTTACCACCCAGTAACTGCGCAGCTGCTCTGGGTATGGAAAGTTACCAGGCTTACTGCTGACAGACTTGGACTTACAATTCATGTGCTGAATTAAAATATATATCTTCCCCACCTGCACTGCTTAACCTAATAAGTCTGGCTGCATATATTCATTACTCGTTACTACAATTAAATGTTATGCTGAATAAAAATAAAATATATTACTGATAATTTAATATTTTAAATTGGCTGATTAAGACCGCATACGATGTTACCGGTCTGGTCTTAGAACTATATGCTGGGGTCGTCACAGCGGCACCATGTAAAACCAGAAGATTGGAAAATCAATATATCTAAAACAGGAAGAAAATTAGGACAAGAATATTTAGGAAAAAAGAAGCTTAATGATGGAAAGTGGAAGTATGACATAAAAAAAAAACACCAAGAGAAATGAAGCCTAGATGTTTATGCAAAAGTAAGAAAAACGGGCAAATACAGTGCTATTCAATTACAGAAAATGACAGAAAACGAAATTTTGATGAGTTTTGGAGCCTAGATTGGCAAGCGAAAAAGATTTTTGTTCAGTTCTTAACAAAAAAGACAGCAACTGTACGACCAAGACAATTAAATGTTACTACAATTAAATGTTATGCTGAATAAAAATAAAATATATTACTGATAATTTAATATTTTAAATTAGCTGATTAAGACCGCATACGATGTTACCGGTCTGGTCTTAGAACTATATGCTGGGGTCGTCACACTCCCCCCACCTTAAAACCATACTTGTCCCCAAGTATGAGGAACCATCAGCCAGCAGCCAGAAGAAAAGTCTCTAATCTGCAGGGGAGGATCTCTGTCCTATCCTTTAGCAAGAAAATCTTAGTATATGTTCATTGATTACCATGCCAGCTGTCACTCAGTAGCCTCAACTAAATGAAATTTAAATAAACAATTGAGTTCCCTAAAAAGGCAGAAATTTCTTTTAATAAAAAAAGTATGCAAACGCGATACGTAATTCTTTAATTCGATCCGATCGCTCGCTCTCTTCTCAATGATTGAACACAAAAGATTTCAGGCTTACAACACATATATCATGGTATACTACGATACTAATTCAAGACCAGTCATTAACATCAGATAACCATTATCTCTAATGACCCAAATACGACTACCTAACCAGTAACACATTTAAAGCAATACGTAGTACAAGGGAACTAACCAGTGCTTCTAAACTTAATCTATAATGCTTAAACATTTCAAGTTGAACTACAACACAACTACATTTAATTAATCTGGTTTAGCACTCCAGGATAACTACGGTTTGATGGGTTTAATTTTAATGATCAAAAATATTAGTTGATAACATACCACATTTTGCAGAGCCTAATTAAATTTAAAATAATTATAAAGTGGTAGTCTTCTTTGTGAATTTTGAACGCTACTCCCCCATTCCTGGTTAAGCTTCGTGGGTTTTCACTCGGGGCCGGTTTCCTCAGTCACCCCTACTATGGATTATAATGGAGTTATCCTGAGTTAGTTCACTTGTACATCGACTATAACACAAAACCATTATAATATACACAGCCAACAAGTAGCATGTCATGAATGACATCAAACTTAACTAACAAAATAAATCATTAAGAAACATCCTCAAAAATAGTACAAAAATTGCTAACATCTTAATTGTTCTTATTAAGCTGCTAAGGCATCGACCAAACCATTACAGTACTACATTCCATAAGGGCCCTGACAAAAGGACTTAAAACTAGTGGCTCGACCCAGTTTAGTGGGTGGCCGTTACACTGTAAATGCGAGGGGGGTCTCTGGAAAAGCGGTTCAAAAACCTTTCATCTTTTAAAAAGTTTGCGTTGACGTTCTTCTGAACATCCAACAACTGGAGGACACATTCCTCACACTTCTCGACCTTCTTCAGTTTCATGGCAGAAACAACAACAACAAAAAAAACTAAAACTAAAGGTTCCGCCCCCCACGCTTGGTTTTTAAGGGCATTGTGGACCTGGGGGCTCCCCAAGGTTTTCACCTCGCTTACCCCTGGAAACAGGGTAGCTCACCGAGACCTTCCTTCTACATTTCATTACATTCTGCTGATGCCTTAGAGCTTAAAATTAACCTAAGCCAAACATATTCATATAGAACTCACAATTCACTTATAAGAAAACTAACAAACAACTTACAACTTTACTACATCGGCCAGACTGGAGACGTTACACCGCTTAGTTGGTTGCGCAAGCCAACTAGGCAGTTGCGACAAGTTAGTCTAACAATTACTGTTGAACGCATGGGCATCAAGCCAACAATGGGTTACACAGTCCAGAACTTTGGGGTAAAGGTAGGATCAGGGTTAAGGGTATGTTTGGATGGCCGGCAGGTCCTTCCTGTGCCCCATGTGGTTGTCTCACATGTTTATTTTACTTACGTTTTGTCAATCGTTTAAAATTTTAGCCAAATATCGAATAATTTTTAAAATTATATCTCCAAGTCTGCCTGATCAGAACACAAGATTAGTTACAACATTCCACAACACTACAATTTTACAAATTAAAACGTTACATCTAAAAACATGGTTACATCAACAATCACCAACCTAACATAACTACGAGTATATTCCTTAATACATCTTCCAGTGTCTCCTTTAACAACTGTCCCGTGTGCACACATCTCTCAACACAACTTGACTAGTCAACCACAATTAACACAAATCGATCATTCCTTACTCAAGGCCTTTGAAAGATTATTCCGTCACAGCATTAACACGAATGTCTGGAGCAATCGGTATGGAGTTTGCCAAGCAAAACTTCCTCACCATACCACAGTGAGTTGAGGGACTCACACTTATTCAGAGTGTCATTACTCACAGTTACAAAGCTTGTATCACGTCCCGCAGTCGCTCGAGATTAACAACTACCTCCACGTTCTGTTCAACATCGTTTATCTCTCCAGGGTTCACACCCTCTTGGTCTCCTTCAGGACTGTCTAGTGACGTCAGGCCTCTCACTTTTGCGAAGACCTCGGTCAGAATGGCGGAGCGACGCTGTCGGCGACGGTTCCGGCGACGCTGTCGGCGACGGTTCCGGCGACTCGACCACCATGCCATCACAGGCATAACAAATCTGTAACACATGTACACAAGCATCAGGATTTACACTAACCCAAAACTACCAGCAGCTGCCACTTTTGCAGCATAAAATCTTCGACCAAACAGAATGTGGGACTTCAGATGACGGACTACGTCCTCCGGACGGTACTCCTTAACACCTAATGTGCCCAGCCGTTCGTTCAGTCCCTGCAGGACTTTCACAGCCGTTTCCTGCTCAGAGCTAAACAGCTCCTTCTCCTCGCTTGTGTAAATTTCTTCCACATTTGGAAACACAATTTCACTTATCTGTTCTGAGAACACAGAGCTGCCGTGAATACGGGCAGGCACCTTGAATTCTTCAGAGACAACATCACACATATCAATTCCTCTAAATTCACCGACCCCCTTCACTACCGCGGAAGTTATATTCAGGGTCCCGTCACTAGTTAGACAGTTCAAAGTCAATCTGTGCTCCTCTGAGGCACTGTATATCCATCGGCTTGGAGTTTTGACAAGTACCGGGGATCTTAATCCCGATATTAATTTTCTACCACAGAGCCTCACTTGCTCGTAATGAAACATCTCAACCGCACAATTTGGTCTCTTGCTTACGCTTAACAGGACATTCGATAACTGGCAAACAATCAGTTGTTCCCCTCGACACTCTCGGTCGAACTCCAATTGATTGTACATCGAGTACATCAACCGATCCTTACTGATCAATAATTTTTGGGTACCAACTTCCCACTGGGTCCATACTTTGAGAGAGGCATCATACACCGGATAGGTAATAATATCATATAATTGGAACATCTTATTATCGTTTGAAAGAGGCAACCTCATCACTACCCTTAGGGTGTGAATCGTTGTATAACTATGAACAACCACAGCAGAATAAAATTGATGAATATTTTCTAATTTAACAGGTGAATACAATTTAGTCGTTGGAGGTATAACCTTTTCAATTTCCTTCAAAATTCTTAGATACTCATGAGGTGTTAGCAAGTTACTGTCAACCTTCCCAGCTGCTAAGCTCTCAATTGCTTGATGGAATTTAGTTATCTTTCGTCTTGCACTACTTACTGTTTCTTTAGTATCCGAAAGCGCAGAACTTAACTTCAAATATTCAAAAAGAGTTTTTAACTGATAATGAGCAGCATTTGCTTGTGTGAAAATTTTAACCATTTGTTCATGCATATTAGAATGATATTTTTTCAATATAGAAATTACGTTATTTATTGTTTTTGCATGTGATACTATTTCCGCCTGCATATTTGCTAGAACAGTCACCTGCTCCTTAGCTTGATGCACTATTTCCTCGTTGGTGTTGTACAAATAATCCATTTTTCCGTCAATGATTTCTAAATCGCTATTCTCAAGTGTACCAAACAGAAACTTTAACACATGACCTCCTGCATCTACTAAACCTCGTTTTCCACGTCTTTGTGGTAACAGTTTTATTAGATCATCAATTTCATTTAGGTATTCACTAACTGACTGCTGTAATAGCACAAATTCGTAACGAAATCCGGCTTCCAATTGAATTAATGGAGAGTGTGAACTCATATTTTCATTAAGTAGATCTTCGAAAAATGTATTAAAATGATTCTTTACCTCAGTTACCAAGATACTTAGATTTCGGGATTCCTCTTCAATCTGCGTCAAGTTGTACTGCAACGTGACCCTCCAATGGCTATCCGTCAGCAGCACATCTCTGCCTCCTTCAAATATGACCCCTTGCTGGAAGCAGCTTACTACTCCCAGGATTAGAAAAATCAATCCTAAAACAGAACTTCAAATTTATATCGAGTTTTATCTTTACAACACGAAACACCAGTCCCATAAGCATGTCAAGCACTTCCCACTTGTCAAAGCACCACCGATATAATTCCCAACTATGGCACATAGTCTTCGAGGCGTGCTGGCCTCCTTTTTACACGTGGCAACCTATTTCCCGTACGAGGTGTGCCAACACTTGGTACAGGGATACCATCATCTGCTGATGGTGTTCCCTCACCAATACAGATATTCGAGTCTGGAATCTCGATATCGCCAACATCGTCGTCAACGTGCACTTCCGGCACCTGGTTCACCTTGGTTCTACTCACGTACGGCTTTACTCGATTCACGTGAACCACGATTTCTCTATTTCTCACTTTCAAAACTAAATTCAACGACGATAACACCTTGACTATCCTGTAGGGACCCTTCCATAGTTTTGACAGTTTCTTCACTCTGTGACGTCCGATACTCGGCACGTGCAGCAGAACGTACTGGCCTTCCTCGTACAACGAATCCTTCACTGTCTTGTTGTACTGCCTTTCATACTTGGCCCTGGCCAATGCCTTACGTCGCGCAGCAACTTCATGGGTTTCCTTTAACTTCGCGCGCAGAGTCTCTACATGATCACCAAATACCTCGTTATCTTCCGTGATAGTCAAGTCACACTCCATAGGAGCTTCCATTTTTAGCCCAAACAACATTTCGTACGGCGAAAATCCCGTAGCCTCATGGCTTTGACTGTTATAAGCCATAGTTATATATGGGAGATATTCATCCCAATCAGTCTGATGACGGTTCACAAAGTGACTAAGCATTTTGGCAATAGTCGCGTGTACTCTCTCTAGCCGTATCCTCGCATTTTCTATATTATTCATCGGAATATTTTAAAACTTTACAGAATTGTTAAAGACATTGGTAAAAGTATACATTTTAAATTACATAACAAAATTTTGAAAAATAGGGATGATATTAGGAAAAAACTATTCCAAGGTCATGGACCGGAAGTGATGATTTAAAAAAATACTTTAGTATTTACTGATCCTATATACCAAATTTCATCAAAAAAGCTCTAATAGTTCTCGAGATATAAGAGTTTTAAGATAAGGGATGATTGGGGTAGATTTTGAAAATTTTGTTATTTTCATGAAATTTTAAGTTGAACTCTCTTGTTTTTGAAGTTTCAGATTTTTCCGATAAAATTTTTTATTTTTCTTTGAATATTAAGAAATAGGGGATGATTTCACCCTTATGGATAAGTTAAGTCGAAAGAGTTAAGCATTTGCTATATGTGTACCAAATTTCATCAAAATCTGTTAAGTAGTTTTTGAGATACAAGTTTGGAAAGATTTGCTCATTTCATATACATTCACAAGTATAATACTTTTATAATATACATTGAAAACAATAACTATTGACTATCTATTATTATGGGAAATTTCATTTTAGCATGTTGGTACTACTGCTTGTAATATACGTAATTTTCCTTGTAGATGAAACAGCAATACTGGGCGTTGGCTATGTGAGTGATAAGTGTTGTATTTTGTTTAACATACCATTTATTATGGAATTAGAAGGTGAAATCGAAGAAGCTCAAATAGTGTATGAAGGAGTAAAAGATTTCTACAACAATTTCGCTGAACTAAAAAGTTATCATGAGAAATCGTTGAAAATAATTAATGTACTTGAGAACAAATCACTACAAGAAGTTGAAAGGTTGAAGGTTAGTATTACTTTACCTAAAAAACCTAAATGGGACCTAAAGAGTATTTTAAACTTCAAATTAATGAAAGAAAAACCAATAAAATCAAACGAACAAATACATCTTTCACTATTGAAACTTTTGTCTCCAGATGATAAAATAACAAAATTAATTTTGCCGAATGAAAAAAACATGTTGGAGATTCATACTTTTTTGTCTAGCTATAATATAACAATTAAACGACATTCTGCAAGAACTTTTCATGTAAATTCTGAATTTGGTTATTTTTTACAAATTTACTATAATTCTTACAAGGAACAAGAACCATGGAAAACATTTATCAAGAAACATTTTGGTATAAACGAAGGATATGGAAGGAGATTACGAATAATTGGAAGACTAGTGAATCAATATCCTAAATTAAAATTGCTATCAATTTCAACTGTACGTTTTTGGAGAATTTCATAAGGATGTTACAAATATGTTGAAAGAAAAAGAGTATGAAGAATTTTGGAAGAAAGAGTGATGAACATTGTGAGAGTTTGTTTCACTAACTATGACGTAGGCGTTACCACTAGGAACGCGGTGACCTCGACTGTTTGTTTCACTAACTATGACGTAGGCGTTACCACTAGGAACGCGGTGACCTCGACTAACTTCATAATAATTTCATGACGTATGCGTTACCACTAGGAACGCTGAGACCTTGAGTTTGTTTCCTAACTGAAAATAAATCAATATTCTTCCATATGAGAGTTACTTTTTTTCTCCCATTCCCATATGTTTTTTTTTCAGCTTTGATCATCAGCAGCTGTTTGGAAAGAAGAAAAACATGTTAGTTCAGTAATGTGTGGTTACTTTTTTTTGTCCAGATGTTTCTTTTCAGTTGTGCTCTAAAACTTGCAGTCCCTCCCCACGTCATAGTACTGTTTTGATAACCATAGTTGGTGTCTTTCTTCATAGGAATCACATGGAATATTATCTACAATAATACCTTTTGTTTCACACAAAATGTGGCTATATTCTATAAGAAAAATTCTATAATGCTCTTTAATGAATTGTGTTGATAAATCTTGATACTTACAAAAATTCCTAAGAAATTCATCAATTAAGTCTTGATTATCTTGAAAGGACGTATAATATGGGAAAAATTTCATAAAAAAACGATGAAAACTCTCTGTTTGTTTATTTTTTACTTTCTTTTCAATATCTTTCGTAATTATATTAAATATATAATCCCTTATTTTTTTCGTTTTTTGTGTGTACACGTGTGCAGTTTTCGTTCTTTCTGCAAAAGACTCTACAAGTTCTTTTAATTCTGTTTCATTTAAGGAAAGTATCGAAGACGGTATCAACTGTTGTTGAAAATAAACCGGCAATTCACTGAATTCATCTTTGTTGCACTGTTTTAATGCTAGAAATTGTAGAGACTTTGGTGAGTTCATGTTGTTTGGTGACTATTTAGTAGAAAAGTTTTTTATTAAAGTATGTTTTTAGTAAAAATGTTTTAAATTGATTAAATTTTATTAAGATTTCGAAGATTTTTCCTTTATTCGTAGCAGATTTGACAACATTTTACAAATCAGATTAGTTTCCAACAGCTTAAGAAAGTAGAAGCAAACAGCTATAGATTTGGTTAATTTTTCATTCCTCAGAGTAGATAGTAATGTGCCGATCCTGGATCGCTTTTGGAGACGAACGACTGTAGATTCGGTTAATTTTTCATTGAGATTTGCTGTGTTATTTCTCAGCTTCCTTTATGGTACATTGAACAGTATTTTACATTGCTTTTCGGTCGGCTCCGAAAGTGCGCCAGGAACCCCATATTATTATCTACTTATATATACGTCTATAATTCCTGTTCAAAGGTGTTAATTGTATATAAATAAACAATGTTTGTGTATAAAGTGTAACTTTTGTTTCCTAATATAATCCTCTAGTCCAATAGTTTAGTAAAATATGTTACAGTATGAAAACCTCCTATCTCCAATGCAAACTGTAGGAAAACCTCTTAACTCCTAGGAAATATATATAAATATTAAAATGTATTGAAGATTAATCAGAATCAGGTTTAAATGGTTACTATTAAATAAAACACTGTATAAATACCATTAGTAACAACTATAACATTTTCTACGCGGTTTATAGTTCACCCTGTAAAATATGCCATTTTGGACTTAGGAGGTTTGCTAATTAGTACGACGATATTATAGTTTTAAATGAAATTAATGTATAAAATGTTTTAGAAACAAGTGTATTTCTGTAACGCTACAATAAGTTGTAACATATGTAAAAAGTTCTCCATCTGGGCAGCGGCACATATGTGTACGATAACTAAAAAATCAATAAAAAATATATAATAAAAGTTTTTGTTACAAATTTTATTTTATTTGATGTTTTGACAGTACAAACTTACTATAAATAAATTTTGAACAAAATTAAAGACATAAAAAAAACTTGTCCTTGAAGAGGTTAAAAAAGTTGAATCTTATAAATACCTAAGCCGTATCTTATAGATTTAACTTTCAATCAACATATTAAACTTGTTGAAAAACAAATTAGAAAATGTTTAAACCATTAAAAGTATGTAAGGAAGAAAACTTTATAAAGTCTGTATTTTCAGCATTTGTCATGTCTTTTCTAAATTATTCAATAACCAATTGGGGCACTAAAAACATTAAAAATGTTTCAAAAATCCAGAAAAAAATTATGAGTACCTACATTTAAGATAAACCATATTAAATCTTTAGATTCCTTATATACATATAACAGGATAAAATTAGCCAGTAAAAATAAGTTACATGTTTAACAAAAATTTAAGTGATATAAAACTTAAGGAATATTTTAACTATGAATATATTCCAACAAAAAATTATTTCAATCTGTAATTCAAAATTCTTTAGGTTCAATTGAGATCACTTGTCTATTACTTTAAAACAGAATTGACTGTAGAAAGTATGATCAAGTGGTCTCATTGTATGTATTTCTTTTATATCGTTCTTAATTAATGATGTCATATTCAAGCAATTTTTCAGAGACAACAACAATATACGAAATCGCATTTGTAACAGCATTTTGAACATCCATACTGATAATTATATCGTCCTTTGAACCAGAAATATTTGTCAAACTCTTTGTTGTATCAATGGGTCTACCTATAAATTCTTTGGGATTGTAATATATTTCCATATTTTAGTAATAAACTTTCTTAAAATCTTGATACATCTGATACACAATTCTGAAAAATAAATAATTCATAATTCCGGAAATTTTTAAATTTTGTAATTCATCTGGATAATAAGAACCATTCAATTTTACTCTGATATCTTTTACATTCAAATTATCGAACTTTGAAGGATTTATTCTTGATTATTTTGTCTATCTGTGTGAAAACCAACAATAATGAACTTGGGATTGAAAATATTTCTATAAATAAGTTGTATTTCTAGAAATACCTTTTGTTCTCAATACATTGCCAATCTAGAAAATTAAACATGAAGGGGTTAGAAGACAAGGGGTACAAGTCCATTTTTTTGGTGAAATGAGTTAGACACAGATTCTTGTAGCTAAATATAATAAAAAGTTGGTGGCCAAGAGGTATAAGTCAGTCACCATCAGGTGCTGAGCTCTAGCAGTGAATACCCTTGACTACTGAACAATAACATTATTTTGATGAGTGGTCAAGAGATACAAGTCACATGTACCCCTTGACTACTGAGCAGGAGGTTTGAAACAGCTGCATGGCACATTGTTGTTTTCATTACTCTGTCTGTCAGTGAAGTTTACTGTGGTGGGAAGAGCTTATTATTGTTATTATTAAATATTGTTAATAACAATTATATTGCTTATTGTTAATATTAATGAAATGAGAATTCATTTTTGTAATATTTTGTTAATATTTGGATAATAGACAACTAGATAGAAAGAAATGGCAGACAATTGTTCTTCTGATGGAAGTGATCCTAACCTCTTTGAAGGTAAGTTGTTTACTTAATAAGTAATTAAAACCTGTTTCATTGTTTGAGAGATGAATAGTTTACATTTTAACAAACAAATATGGTACTACCAAGATCATTTTATGCACACTTTCTTCTTAAAGGACAAAGCCTTTTCTGCTTCTTAAAGAACAGTTATACTGGAAGTAGGCTAGGCCCATTGTAAACATCAGCTTCTATTATTAATTAATGAATTATTTACACAATTTTGTTGAAGACAAAGGCTTATGTACATCAAGTTAATTAATTTTGTTTTTTTTCTGCAGATGACACTGACGCAGACCCTGACTATTTGCCAAGTGGAAATGAAGACAATTCTGCAAGAGATCTTTTCAGAAATCGCCCATCAACAAGTAAGTTTTGTATTATTTATCTAATAAGCTAGGCCTACCATATTTTCTCCATGTAAGTAAATTAGAAGAAAAGCAATCAACAAACTGAGGATATAGAAATATAGTAAAAGAAGTAAGTTATTTGTTGCTACACAGACCAGCCAAAATTCCTGGCTACACAACAATTCTGAATCAGGCCTAGTCACATTAGTTAGCCTTCAAAGACATTATATCAGCTGCATAGTAGTACTACATTAGTCTTGCCTCAATTATAATAACCATAATAATTTATCCACTGGAAAAAATAAACTACCACTCTGCATTATTTATTTTCTGTTTAGTTCACCTTTAAGGAAAAAAATATATGACAAAAATTGTGAACCACATCTCTTCTAACTAATAACAAGGTGACCATACAATTAAATAATCGTGGACAATAAATGCTTATACAAATACATTACAATGTCTAATAATTAAAAAAGTTTTAGCAAAGTCATAACTTTATACTAATTTTCTAATCCCAAAATCTATTCTCCAGGTGGCGTGGTTGTAGAAGAGCAAAATAATGGACCGCCTGCAAAAAGACCAAAACATGAAGGAAAGAAGAAAACAAGAAGGCCTGATCAGTGGAAGAGAAAAAAGGGGTCGATTGCTCGCAATAAAGGGGAAGGGTACACTGACAGAACAGGGAAAAACCATCAACCAAAGCAGGTCAGAGATTTTAACCATAATTGTAGGTATGAGTGCAGTGATATTCCTCAAGAGAAACGCCAAGAAATATTTAATGAGTATTGGGCTCTTGGAAACTGGGAGTTGCAGTCGGCTTTCTTGAATTCTGTAATTTTACACCATAGTCCACATCAGACCAGAGCAAACAATGAACATTACAATAAATCTGTTTCGTGCCAGTATTTTTTTGTAGGAAAAAGAGTATGCAAGGAGTTTTTTCTTAAAACAATTGACATTTCCAACAAAAGAGTTATGAATATTGTAAAAAGAAAACAACTATCAGGAACATCTATTTCACCAAGAGACAAGCGAGGTAAAAAAATTCCTCCGAACAAAACCAACCCAGAAAAGTTGGAGTTTGTCAAGGAGCATATTATGAAATTTCCTAGATACACTAGCCACTACTCACGTCAACAAAATCCAAATAAAAAGTATCTTAATCCTGGCCTTAATGTAAAAAAAATGTATGATTTTTACAAGGAGCTGTGTAAAGAAAAAGCTAAGGAGCCTCTAACGCTTCCATACTACAGGTATGTTTTTAATACTAAATTCAATTTAAGTTTTCACAGGCCACAAACAGACACATGTGCTACATGTGACAGACTCCAACAGCTGGATCACCTGACGAAAAACAGGCAGCTACAGTACAGAAAGAACTCCACCTACGCAAGGCAGAGAGTGCTAAAGCACAATTAGACAAAGCCAAAGAACAAGCCAAAAATGATTCAAGCCACAAGGCGGTTTGTTTTGACTTACAAAAAATGCTGCCAACTCCAGTCTTGACGTGTTCTAAGGTCTACTATTCTAGACAGTTGTGGACTTATAACTTGTGTATCCATGACATAAGCTCAGGACAAGCTTCTATGTATTTGTGGCATGAGGGCCAAGCGTCAAGAGGTTGTGAGGAAATTACGTCATGCATGTTTCAGTACGTGAAGGCACTGCCCCCCACCGTTAATCATTTAACATTATTTAGTGATAACTGTGGGGGACAAAACAAAAGTCATTATGTAGTTAAATTTTGGCTGTATGTTGTTCAAAAAACCCAAGTTGAAGTAGTCGACCACAAGTTTTTGCTGCCAGGCCACTCGTACAACAACTGTGATCGTGATTTTGGAACTATAGAGTTAGCTAAAAGAAACACGAATACATCTGTGTTTGTTCCTGACCACTGGGCTGGAATCATTGCTAAAAGTTGCAAAAGGTTCATGGTAAAATGTATGGAAGAGGAAGAGTTCATTACACTTGAAGGGGTACAACATCTTTTTAAAAGATCTGTTGTTGGAATCGGACAAATGCAGTGGCTTCAATACAGAAAAGACGTACCATGGACATTGTTTTATAAAACAACTTTTAATGATTCTATGCCATTCTCAACCTATGACATGAAAGCAAAGTCATCTGGTAGAACTCCCACTGAACTACCCTTACTAGAACCAAAACAAAAAAGGAAAAAAATTAAAGCTTCCAAGTACAAAGACCTTCAAGAACTTCTACCCTACGTTCCTCCTATCCATCATGAGTTTTACAAAAAACTGGACTATGAAGGAAACCCCCGTGCTAAAACCAGGAGTCAAACTATACAAGTTGAAGTGCCACAGCCTCAAGTATCAGAGCCAAACGATGAAGGAGCAGACTCTATAGAAAATGGTGGGAATTGTTATGAAACAGACTCTGACTAAGTAAAAAACACTCTGGTTGTTATATATCGTGACTATTCAGAAGAGGAAAACAAAATAAATTATTACTTTGTATCAATAAAACAAAACTTTCTTACTTACACTAGTTTTATTCATTCCATGTTCTTTAAACCATCTATTTAGTTTGTGGTCAAGGGGTACAAGTCATGACTTAAACTTTTATTTTAATAATAACTTTACACCCAAAGCATTTAAAAATGTAAACAAGCATGAATAAACTTTTCAGTTACATAATCAAACACTAAAAAATATTTTTGTAGATCTACCACAATGGTAATAATTTTTTTTTTTAACACTGACTTTAACCATGATTTTCTCAGAAACAAGTTTTTTGGACTTGTACCCCTTGGCTTATAAGCCCTTCACATAATGTTTAGTGTTTTAAAATTTTGTAAATCGTTGCTCGGACAGTTACTCTCCAGGAGAATATGTTACCTTAGATGAGATGCTAGAAGCTTTCCGAGGAAAATGTAAGTTCAGACAGTATAATAATAAGCCTGATAAGTATGGCGTAAATGATATATTATGCTCAAGTAGATGCTAGATCTTTTTACACTCTGAACCTGGATTATATCCAGCAAAGCAGCCAGAGGGTCCATTTGCTTTAGACATCAGTGTAAACAGCGTTATGAAAAGACATCAAACCAATAGATGGCACAGGAAGAAATGTCACTATGGACAATTTTTATACCAATGTTCCACTTACCAACGACCTTTTTGTTAATCACAGAACAACAACTGTTGGTACCATTAAAAAACAAATCCCAGATACCTAAATGTTTTATAGGGGTTAAGGGGAGTCGGATGGTTGATTAGCTCAAAAATTTCATTTTTTGGGGTTTTATATTTTTAAATCCCTATATTTTTTAGATTAATTTGGTGTAAAAATTATTGATTTCTGCTGAGTAGTTTTGAAAATATAAATGTTTTTCTAAAGAGATGTACAAAGATTGTTTAGCACAGTCGCTCACTGGTATTGTAGGTAGGTATGTATTTGTAATCGTGATTCTGTTTCAAAACTGTGGCTCACATTTGTTTTTGATACGGTTGGCAGCAATTATTCAGTTGTCTACTACTAAAACACATTGTTTACATTCACTGTTGGAAAGGTTAATTGTGATTTGTGTTTCAAATTTGGGTGCGTTTTGATTTTGTTTTCGTGTGTTTTATTGTAAAATAAACTATTTATTGAACAAATTATGCCCAGGATACCAAACAAAACATTCAAAAAGAGGCCTAAAAAGTTTCTAGGAAAGCCTTACCATTCTAGGAAGCCTCGGAGGCGAGTTTTGCAGACGACCCACTCACTGATGAGGCCCAGAGACGGGGAAAAACAATCAAGGTCATGACTCTTTTTTTATGTCTAAAACAACCTTTTATTGTGCTGATTTAAAAAATTGTTACTATGTTTGGAATAAACTAAATACTATTTGTAACATGTTTAGATAGTTATTTTTACCTTTAGACCTTTCTAATGGTAGGTAGGCGACGTTAAACGTTAAAAACTGTTTTCTGGCAAACTGGGTTCAGTTGACTCCGATTGTTCTTGCTCGTGACCCTTCATATGTTTAGTATATTAATAGTTATTTTTCAAATACCTCGGTGCTTACATTATAAATTGAAATAATCACTAAGTGTCTAAGAAATACAGTACTTTTTCACGCCAAATACGAGTGCGGCGGCTGGTTGAAGTTCGCCCGACGCAGCCTAGCCTGAACTAGAAGAGTGGTCGGACACCACTGCATGAAGGTGAATGAGAATTGCCAACAATGAATTCGGATGGGAATACTACAGTAGCTACCCGGACCCGGCGGACGTGGTTTAAGTGTTACGCAGAATGTGTGAAACGTTTTCCGAGACCAGTGTATTGCTGGAAAGAAGAGCGAACCTTTTCATGCAGTTGCGATCCGTCCATTCGACTGAGAGGAATGCAGCCGTTTTGAATTTGTTTCATTTCAATTCGATCGACCTGATGTTCTACATAGGCGGCGGACTCGTCGTCGTTCTCTCTTTATCTAAAAGCCGTCTGCTGCCCTGTATCCAGTGCAAAACTTCTGAGACTGAGAACGAAGTACAATTGCGCAGTGTGTGACGAATGTCTCTGCGTCGTCGAAACTCACGGAATATGCGAATGCTTCAAGTGAATGTAATCTTATTTTACTATTACTGCTATAAATGAATAAAATATTTTCCAATATAACTTTTATTTTTTGCGCAAGGCCTTTCGGAATCAATGATTCCATCATCAGGCACTTACCAAATTAACTTGTTTACTATTGTGGGTACGATACATATTACCTGCAGTTAAAGGTCTGAACTACCATTTCAATTGTGTTTTTGACCAACTGCACGAAAACACGTGAACAGCGTTACGGGGCTGGTGTTGTAAAACAACAAACGAATGACGTGGGAATGTATCGAGTTGTATCTCCAGCCTATGGTTTCCTCTTGATCTACCTTCTGCAAAATAATTGTTTTCTTAGGGCCATAAAACACAAGAGGTTATTAATGTCCACTGTGCACATGACAACTGCCTACTGTTATAGCGTTGTCATTTAATCATGTTATGTTAAGTATAACTGAATCAAAAATAAATACTTAACCCTATGCACTCGAAAGCAATATTTATAGTTTGTCCTCGGTGCTCGAATGGCCACCTGTACTGGCCAGTACAGAATACAATTGCTCATATGGCCAGTACTACTGGACACTACGTAAACACTTTATTATTATTATTTTAATTTATACTTCTACGTCCGGCGAGTGCTGTAACCTATCGAGGAACACTTAAACTAAATTTGACATCTGCTGACAATGGTTTCCCGTCAATTACATTTCTGCGTAGAAGGTTCTGACAACTGATGTTTCGAAGGTCAGTCACCCTCGCCCATTACTACTTGTGTGTTCATTTGACTTGTGTTTCGTACTGTTTGATGTTATTTAGCTGTGAATTTGTATTAATTTGTAAATAATAGTTGAATATCTTTATAACACATCTTTCGTAATAAAATGGCAGGTGTGCAATTATTTTGTAAATATTTGTAAATAGTTAGTGTTTACATTTGGAACAGTTCTTTTGTAGTAGGCTTTGTGAACAATACAATTTGTTAAGTTTATTATTTTGTAAATATTGTATATTTTTAGTACATTTTTTAATACATTAACAATGGATGACTGTTTACATTCTGATGATGTTAGAAATATATTGGCCGATGAAAGTGACATTGATGAAGATAGTGGTTCTGAACACAATAGTGATTTGGATTCCAATTTCAATGAACAATTTGAAGATGAACTCCGTGAAGACGCCGATTATCGTATAATGGAACAAAACATAAATGATGAAGAGGATATTCAAAATACAACAAATGAACACAATATGGAAGAGGACAGTGGTGAGTTGTCAGTAGATGATACAGATAGCAGTGAAGACGAAGTGAGTCCAGACGGATGGCAAAAATGGAAAACAGGTAATGCTAAATTTAGAACGTTTAACTGGGCAGGTAACAGTGGCTATAAACCTCCACTAACACACACACCAAAGACTCCCCTAGATTTTTTCAGCTGTTTTTTAATGATACTTTGTTATCAGAAATCGTCAATGAGACTAACCGTTACGCTGGTAAAAAAATTCAGATGAAAACACCACTCCAAAAAAGGTCAATGTGGCGGTCTTGGCATGACTTGTCATTATCAGAATTAAAAGCTTTCTTGGGTATAGTTCTTAACATGGGGATGAACGAGAAACCAGAACTGGACGATTACTTTTCTACTGAATGGGTAGATTACCAGCCGTTCTTTAAGGACGTATTCAGCAAAGAGAGATTCCTACAATTATTTTGGAACCTTAATGTCAGCCCACCCCCCTCTGGACCTGTAGGTGGTAGGCTAACACACTCAGGTAAGATACGAAATGTGATGGCATACATGGATAAGAATTTTAAGGAATTCTATGTACCACAGAATAAAGTGAGTGTTGATGAGAGCACCGTCGGATACAAAGGTAGAGTTGTCTTTAATGTGTACAATAAGGACAAGCCAATAAAATGGGGTATTAAAATATTTGTTCTTTCCGAATCAAGCACAGGCTATATATGTGCAATGGAGCCATATTTTGGCAAATGTACCACTGATAGAATGCCACGGCAAGACTTGGGCGTTACCAGCCGTATAGTTATCCATCTGGTTGACAAACTAAAACAGACTTATAGGAACATAGAAGGACTTCATGTCTTTACTGATAGGTATTACACGAACCTAGATCTTGCTCAAGTACTTTTTGAAATGAAAATGCATATCACAGGAACTGTTATGATGAACCGAAAAGGCCTACCAGCGCAAATAAGGAGTCAACTGAAGAACAAAGCAGGCAAAATAAAACTAAAAAAGGTGACATTATTTGTTATAGAAAAGAAGACAAGGTTGCAATGCTCCTGTGATAAGACACAAAGTTGGTAGCTATGTTGAGTACCCTGTATGATAACTCAACCCAAACAGTTCACCGCACAAAGAAAAACGGACAAGAAGAAGACGTTGAATAACCGACTGTGGTTTGTAAATAACCAATCAATGGGCGGGGTAGATCTCGCAGATCAATACATCTCTAGTTATTGTTTTACAAGAAAATCCATTAAGGTGGAGGAATATTTTCTTCTGGCTTCTTGAAACGGCAGTTGTAAATGCTTTCATACTTTACAATCTGAACCAAGGACAAAATAAGATACGGCAAAGAAAATTCAGAAAATTTTTGATTAAAGAATTAGTGGGATATGTAAGATATTCAAGGAAAAGAGGAAGGTCTTCCACTTCAGATGAAGAAGAAAGACTAAACGGAAAATTGCACATCCCCTATCCACTTGATAGTGACAAGACTAAGGACTGCGTAGTGTGTAGTGATAGGAGACCTGGCAAGGACAGAAAACGCAGCAAATTTTACTGCAAAACATGCCCTAACAACCCAGGACTTCACATGGGATTATGTTTTGAAAAATTCCACTCCGCCAAAAAGTTCAAAGACTAAAAATGTTGGAAAATGTTTTATGACTGTGTCAAATGTAAATATCAAATTGTAATTTCAGCAATTTATTTTAATTATTGAATTTAAAAATGTATGTATAAAAATAACATTAACAAACAGTTTGTTTATCTTAGAATAAGTTAGTTTCATTAAAGTTGTTCTTTATTTATCTATAAATGGTGTTTACGTCATTTTTAAATACCTATGTTTCTAATACAAAGGTCATTTGAAAAGAATTACGTGCTGGCTGGGAAAGTATACAAACATGGCGACTAGCTGGGAGTGGAACTAGCGCGGCCAGTACTACTGGCTATTCGAGCGGTGAGGACAAGCAATGACGAAACTAATAACGGGCTGTCTGAAGACGTTGCATGGCCAGTACTACTGACCATTCGAGCGCAATGGGTTAAACAGTACCTTATAGATATATAATTAACCAAGAAAAATATTGTAACACAAAAATATTGCTGTCAGGGTGACTATAGATGGGCCAGCATTTTTGAATAGTTAAAATCAAAATTATAAGGGTAAAACATATAATAAATAACAATAAGCCAAACGTAACAACGTTATTGAAAAAGGACTGTAAATGGGCCACTCTGGCAATTATTAAAAACTAAATAACAAGGGAATACACATTAAATAACATAACAAAAATGAAAACATTACTAACGGAATAGCTGTAAATTGGCCATACTGGTAGTACTTGTTAATCTAACAACAAACAGGGTAAAACATTAAACACTAAATAACAAGGGTAAATTTAAGATAAAATTAGCGTAACAGATAACAAAATATACATAAGTAAACTAGTAACAAGAACTATATTCGACCTAAAAGGGAGGATTCGTTTAAAAAAGCGAAGAGCCTCCCAATTATAGCCTCGTTGTCGCCCAAGAGATCAGTTAACGAAGCTGGCAGACCAAGAACGCGACGGTATTATGTGTAGCGAGGGCAGTAGAAAAGCACATGCTCCACTGTTACAACATTTTCACATGTGTCGCAGACTGGGGGATGATCTCTTTTCATGAGGAATCCGTGGTCAGCAGTGTGCGACTTAAACGCAGGCGACACAACACCACCTTCCCACGACGATTGCTGCGGCTGGCTGTACCCCATGGTTTCACAGTCCTTAATACGGCGCAGCTTGTTATTCCCGGCTGCCCGCTACTCAGCTTTTCCTTTATTTTAGCCTTCACCACCGCGGTAATGTCGGATGCCATCATTCGTGTAGTAAGATGCTGAAGTTCCAGTGCACCCTTCGCTCCTTCATCCGCTCGTTTCTAGAAATTCCAATGTAAGACTAGATACCCAAACAAAAACTACGACGACGCCTTCAGATTGTAGTGAACAGTGGCGTCGGGCCGGGGGGGCACGTGCCCCCCCCAACATTATGCAAAAAAAGAAAAAAATAATATAAATTATCTTTAAATTACGTATATGTATACACTAAAAGTTACGAATGAATAACTAATATAGATCCCCCGTTAGTCTATTTTTCTGTATGCATCTAATTTGATTCTGTGTGTATAAAGTATGCGCGTGTTACAACTAAATTTACAAGTGCCGGTGAGCCGACTCTGGCCGGTTGCGCCCGAGCTGGAGCAGCCGATCGAATGCACCCGAGCCCAGCCGACGCCGGCCGAGGGCCTCCGAGCATTGACGACGCCTGGCGGAGGGATATCATACCAGCTCAGTGCGCGTGTGTTGTGTTGTGTAGGTGGTCGCCACGTTTTATTCGTTCAATAAGCTTATTGTTACTAGCTGAGCTGCTATTGTTTGTGTAATTTTTGCGGATGTTCGTTTGTTATCATGTCTAAGAAACAGTCCTCTGTACTAACATTCTTTAAAAAACTTGGAAATTCAAGTGAAAGTGTAAATGAAGATAGACATTTAGCGGGAAGTAGCACTGGAGGTAGCGTTGGTGATGAATCGCCATCTTGTTTACGCCCAGATCGTGATGCTACATTCCAGGGCGAAAGTAGAGATCCTTTATTGGGAGTACAAAGTGCAGATATTGCAAAAGGAGCATTTCAGCCTGTTGATTGTTTTAAGGTAAGCAAGATTCAATCCAAATCGAGGCAGTTCAAAGAATCCTGGTACAGTGAATTTAATTGGGTCGAATATAGCCCCATTAAAGACGCTGCATTTTGTTACCCATGCCGACTATTTTGTCAACATAAGTCTGGTCGCGGGGAGGAGTCATTCACTAAACTGGGCATGAACAATTTGGAAGAAAGCTTTGGAAAAATTCAGGAAACATGAGAATAGTGAAATGCATCAAAAATCTAAACAGTTTCTCAATGAGTATAGAAAAGCAGGAAGCACGGTAGCAGATTCGTTGTCCTCGGCACATACTAAAATGGTTGAGATGAATAGGAGGTATTTAAAATTCATAATTGAAAACATCCTATTCCTTGGAAAACAGAATCTTGCCTTAAGAGGACATGATGAGAGTACTGCTTCATTTAACAGGGGGAACTTTATAGAACTGCTACAACTGAGATCTACTCAAATGGAGGAAGGAATCCAAACATTAATGAAATCCCCAGTCCATTCATACAAAAGTGCCCAGGTACAAAATGAGATAATAGATTGCATAAAAAGTGAAATGCTTCAACAAATTGTCCAAGAGGTGAGTGAGGCTTTGGCCTACTCAATTATTTGTGATGAAACTACGGATATTTCAACCCGTGAACAGCTTAGCATTTGCATTCGATACATTACTAAAATAGATGGACACATTAAAATCAATGAAAGGTTTTTGGGCTTCGTTGATGTGTCAGACACTACTGGTGAAAATTTACATCACACTATTAAACAGTATCTGCAGCAGTTGGGTATAAGCTTAAATAAAATGCACGGCCAGGCATATGATGGAGCTAGTAACATGAGCGGCAAATTCAAAGGTGTTGCCTCAAGGTTCCAAGAAGAAGAGCCTAAAGCTTTGTACACACACTGCCATGCCCACTTGCTTGATCTGGCTGTTCAGAGATTTTGTGAAGAAATAAGACAGCTTCGGAATTGCTTATCCATAGTAAATCACCAAACTTAATTAATGCATCAGCTAACAGGTTTTCAATATTTGAATCAATATGTAAGCAAAGCGGAGAAACAAAAATGAAAAGACTGGTGAGCTTGTCTCGAACTAGATGGACAGTTCGACACAAAGCAATCCATGTAATTCTAGAGCAGCTCCCTGAAGTGTACGAAACTTTGGAAGTTATTGCAAACGATGTATCAAATCGTAAAATTGCAGCCGAAGCTGATGGTCTAGCCAAACAAATCAGCACATTTGAATTTGTATTCAGTTTAAAACTATTGCACAGCGTTTTGAGTCAGACTGATATACTCTCCAAAGAACTGCAGAGTGAATCTCTTGACATTTCTAAGGTTTTTGCAAAAGTTGAATCAGTCATTGACTGTTTAAAACTGGACAGAAATGATGATGGCTTTATTCAGATGTGGAATGAGTCAGAAGAACAGTGTAACAAATATGGTATGAAAGGTTTGTCAGTTGAAAGGCCTTCACTACCACGCAAACGGAAGATTCCGAAAAAACTTGAAGCTAGTAGTAGCTCTTCAGATGCTGCATTTCATCAATCACCTGAACCTGAACCTGAACAGATGTTCAAGACTGGCATTTACTTTGCTGCTTTAGACACAGTAATTGTAAACCTGCAATCTCGTTTTTCCAAGAACGATTATGATAAAATCAACTGCATTGCCCAGTTACTATTTAATTGGACCGAAATTGACAACAACGCTGTTATGGCAATCCAAAAGTTTTATAACTTGTCTTTAAGTTTCTCTGTACATCTTAAGTTTTTTCACTGTTATGCAAAGAACAATTTTGTCAAAACAGACAAAGCAACCACAAGAATAACGTTCCAAGAGTTGGCTGATTTTTTTATTGAGAATGATCTTCAAGCCAGTGCACCAGATGTTTGGCAGCTACTAGAAATATCACTTTCGTGGCCTATCACAACAGCAAGCGCAGAAAGATCGTTTTCTACACTACGAAGGCTAAAGACATTTCTTCGAAGCACCATGACAGAAGACCGCTTAAGTGGGCTTGCCCTGATGTCTATTGAGCAAGAATTGACGTCTGAATACATGAAAGATAAAAAACTAGATCTGTTAGTTGACAGATTTTCAAATCTAGCCGATAGGAGGCTAATGCTTCATTAGAAGTAACGAAAATTGGTTCGTTGAAAACCATTACTGTAGTTCTGTTCACCTTAAAACTTTGTCTTGTACACAAATTTGTTTTTGTGTTATAAATGTCCTTGCAGTTATGTCTAGAATAGAATAAACTTGTATAATTTGAAATTGAGTCTTTTTACAATCCATCAATATAGTAAAAATTGATTAAAACCAATGTTTAACAAAAATACACATATACTTTACTTTAGTTCTTAAGTGGTAGTTTTCAAAAAAGTTTCCACGGGACCACCCCCCCCCCCCCGGAGACCCCGTGCCCCCCCAAATTATTAGGTCACGCTACGCCTATGGTAGTGAATGTATGGATTTCCATATATCGCGAACTATTATGATTTTGAATACATATCATTAATACCCTGTAAGCTGCTGAGGGAGTCTGTAGAGACCACCAACCTCCCAGTTCTAGACCAAGTGATGTTGAGGGCCTTCTCTATGGCTGTTAGTTCCGTTGTAAAGATAGAGGAATCATTACGGAGACTGAAGCCGTAGCGACTACCAGCATTAACGAATGCACAACCCGTCCTCGAATTATCCTTTGATCCGTCAGTAAATACAACATTGCAGGGAGCTAAGCTGCATATGAGTCACCCAATTCCAAAACTCGTTATGTCCACAAAAATCGATGTTGTTTTTTTTTGCACCTTTCGATAGTTGGTTGCCCTGGTAATACATTTCAGAGGTCTAACAGTTCCAAAAGTCGTTATTTTCTATTTAAAAGTCGCTTTGAAAACCAGGTACAGTTCCAAAACTCGTCAAGTCCATGGCTAAAACTGTTCCATAACCCGTTATGTTCACCTCACAGTTACTGAACCAAAACTCGTTAAATCCTATTGAATTTCACATTTCACTCAGTGATTCAGTTCCAATAGTCGTTTTGTCCAAAATAAATTAGACTTATTAGTTTAACATGAAAAAACCAGTCTTACAACTGAAATTAGTATTAGTTTAGTAATATTTGGGCAGCTGAATTTTTATAACAGCTGATTTTGGGTTGTTGCAACGATAATATTCATCTATTTACCTTGCTGTGTCCAAGAGCCTGTTTTAGGTTAGTTCTGCAATCTGCATTCTTGAGTAGACTTTTGTCAAGTATTTTATTGTTTAAATCGCTAATTAATTAGTTTGTTTATGATGGAGCTTGAAGAAGATGCTGATGATGTTTTTGAAGTAGACACTATAACACTTGCACCTAAGGGGAAAGCACGTAAACGATTGAAAACTTCAGAAAATTGGAAGAATGTTAGGGCCAAGAGAGAGAGGTGAGTAGGCCTAGGCTATAGATATTATAGGCTACTGATAGCCTGCAAGTTTTTTAATTTACTTTTTCATTTAATTATTGTTAAGAGCAATGTTTTAAAATACCTCTTTTTTATTGTAGTGATCCTGACATTAAAGAATCATGTACGTTTTCTCTGATTGACCTATAAGCTGAACTAGGCTATAAGCTCTGATTCTCTTGTTTAAACTCACTTTGTTGTTGTACCAATTACCAAGCAATGCTAAACCCTAAACCAAGCATTTGTAGCAAAATCCTGAATATCACCTATAGCATTTTTATGTTTAATGGCATCTATATAAATCTTACTCTTAAGATGCACAAAATCTATGATAAAAATATTGATGCTGTATTTTTTGTGTTATGCTAGACTATCAAATGATTAAATATTGGGTTTTTTCCAGATACAAGTCAAAAAATCTACCAAAAATGCCAACCTGTAACCATAAAGGCGGACCATTTAAATGTAAGGAACTGGGGATGCAAGACGTACGACGGATGCATGAGAGGTTTTACGCTAATCCAGATCGAGAAGTACAAAATAAATTTATTTTAAAATTTGTGACTGTTGAAACCCCACATCGCAGAAGAAACTTGCAAGAAAAGAAGGTAACAACTAGGTATTTCCTAAACAAACAGCGGAATGGTGTTGTCACCAGAGTACAGGTATGCAAAAAACATTTCTAGAAGTACTCGGTGTAAGTCGAGATCGTGTTCAGATCTTGTGCAAGAAATTTTTTGAACAAGGCACTACCCCTGCAGATAGAAGAGGAGGGGATACAAGGTCTAGGGCTTACTCCAATAAGCGGGAAGCTGTAAGAGCCTTCATACAATCAATTAACCCAGTAGAAAAACACTACTGCAGGTCTAAAAATGTACAACGGTTTTACTTACGCAGTGATTTATCAATTGCTTAACTTTACCGCTTGTATAATGAACAATGTGAACCTGACAATAAAGTTAAATATGAATTCTTTAGAACAATATTTGAAACCGATTTCAACATAGGCTTTGGATCGCCTGCAACAGATGTGTGCTCATTTTGCCTTATGCACAACGAGCGATTAAAATTGAGTACAGATGAACAAGAAAAACTACAATTAAATGCTGAACTGACCATACACAAAGTCAAGGCTACAGCTTTTTTTGACAATCTCCGAAAATCTGTTGAAGGAGTAAAAGTTTTGACATTTGACTGCCAAAAAAATCTTGTATTGCCTAAATTACCAGATCAATCCTCTTATTATCTGAGACAGATGTATTATTACAACTTCACTGTTTGTGAGGGTTCGTCTAAAGATAAACAGACCAAAGAAAACAAGTTTTGTTACATTTTGCTTGAAAACGAGTTCGCTAAAGGATCATGCGAAATCGCATCAGCAATTTACCATCGCTTATGTAATACAAATTTAGATGGAATCCATACAATCAAGCTTATTGCAGATGGCTCCGGGGGGGCGAATAAAAATTCCATTGTTGTAGGGATGGTTTGCACTTGGCTTGCCAAACATTCACCCCCCACAGTATCACAGATGATTCTTATTTTTCCGATTGTGGGACATTCCTACATACCCCCAGATAGGATTTTTGGCCGAATTGAAAGAGAGATAGGGGCCAAATCGACCATTGTCAACCCTGAAGAAAATGAAAAAGTGTTTGATGAAGTTGGTACTGTTTTTAAGCTAGGTACAGATCTGGATGTACATGACTGGAAAAAAGCAGTAAGCGGCACTCCCAAACATGGAGAAACTCCAGCTGTACCGGGTACCGCTAAAACCCCAGCTAACTGGCATTTTCAGATCATGCCAAGCAAGAAAATAGTTTTATCAAAATCAAAAAATCCTAGTAACTCAACTATATTTTTGTTTAAGGCGAGGTTGGATACAATATGGATGTGGGAGCAGCCAAGTCAATCTGTAGAAAAGGTAAATCATGGTGTCAAACTTCACCGGAAAAAATAAATAAAGGTGTCTTATTGAAAGATGAGAAATTGAATGATTTGATGTCTCTGCTTGCCAAACACTATGGACATGATTGGAACTTGCATCCAAACTTAACTTTCTACAAAGAACTTTTGTCAGAACAAGAAGCTCTTCTACAAGCGCACGAAGACAGCGAGGAAGAAGTTGATGATGCAGATGAAATTCGCGAAGATGATGAAAATGTTTTAGGAGTGTAAAATATAATGGACTTTGGCGTTGAAAATAACGTTTTTGATGTTTAATTAATTATTATTACAAGTTCATTTTATAATCTTTGAGTAATAAGGTTTTTGATCTAACTTACTCTCTTTATGTTTTCGGAGTGTAAAATTTTAAAAAATTGGACTTGGCAATGTAAATAATTTTTATATTGTGTAATTAAATCCAATATTAATTCATTATTAACTTATTTTTTGTAACCCTAGTCCCGAACTTCCAAAATTAATAATTTCACTACTTGGTGACAGTTCAAACTAAAGGCAACAGTTCTAAAACTCGTCAACTCCCATTTACAGTTCCAAATCACGTTATGTCCAACATTTATTATTAATTTGTAAATAAACTGAAACTGAAATATTTGTAGGATTAGGAGAAACAAGTAAATACAAAAATAAGTTAAAAGAATCAATTTTATGCTACAATTATTAATGTTGTAAGATGTTTTTTTTCATTTCCTGATAAATTTCATTTTTTGGACATGACGAGTTTTGGAATTGGACGACTCAATCCAACGGAACTCCTGTTGGTATAGGTTATCTGTAGTAGAGGACTTATTGTAGAGGAGGGGGGTACAAATGTGGAAACATGAGGGTAATGTGGAAACGTCAAGTAGTATTTCGACTACAGGGAGCTTCGCTCTAGCGTCGATTGCCGTAAACAGTCACTCTAGTTCCTATTTTAAACGGTACAGCGCTAGGAGTTAGTCGGGCATTGTAGTTGATGGTGGTGCATCGGCCTCTGTTTCGTGAATTTCCAAAAGTTTTGGAAGGTAAGTTTTAGATATTAGTTAGTCTATCTTATCATAGAGATAGCGTAGTGCGTATCGTCGTATTGGAAAAGGGAGCTGTATGGAAGTTATTGTTGGGTTTCAATGAATATGTAAGCTAACTTTTTCTTGAATTAACTCGTAAAATCCAATATGGCTAAAGTGTGGGTAACCTGGAAACATGTATATGGTTTCCACATTACCCACATCATATGCATTGTTTCTAATATGCGATGTGCTTCCGTTTTAGATGCCAAGGAAGCACATCGGGCCGAGGCGAAAGTCTCTTTTGAAGAAGTGGGATCCTGTAAATATGATTAAAGCTATAACAGCATACAGGGAAAATAAGATGGGAGTAAGAAAGCGTGTAAAGGAGTTTAAAGTGCCCCAGACGACACTTCAGCGATTCGTCAAGAGTGGTCTGAATGTGTTGGTTTAAAAGTAGGACGTAAACCTGTCCTACCTGATACTATGGAACAGCAGTTGGTGGAGTTTTTGGTCGAAATGGATCATCGTTTTTATGGCCTTACTAGGTTGGATGTCAAAAAGATGGCTTATTAACTAGCCCTAAAGAATAATATCAAGCACCCATTTACCTCAAATGCATCTGGTAGGGCTTGGTTTGAACTTTTTATTAGGCGACACAAAAACAAAATCACAATTCACAAGCCTATGGAAACCTCATTTTCACGTGCCAATGGGTTCAATAGGGAAGCAATAAGCAAGTTCTTTGACATTCTGGAAGCTGAGTACGACAAGCAAAATTTGACAGCTGACCGTGTCTACAACGTGGACGAAACCGGACTAACTGTAGTCCAGAGCAAGATACCTCATGTAGTAGGGCTTAGAGGTAAACGTCAAGTGGGGGCAATTACAGCAGCTGAACGAGGTTCGCTGGTGACTGTGATATGCTGTATGAGTGCCGGTGGAAGCTTCATTCCACCAATGATGATCTTTCCCAGGAAGAATTGGACAGATACACTAATGAAAGGAGCGCCACTTGGGGCGATAGGAAAATGTCATTCATCTGGATGGATTCAAACAGAGATTTTTACTGAGTGGTTTGATCATTTTCTTGCTATGACGCATCCCACAGTAGAGTCACCGATTCTGCTTGTCTTAGACGAGCACAACAGCCACGCAAGAAACCTTGATGTTATTGAACGTGCAAAGATGAACCATGTAACAATTGTGAGCATCCCCCCTCACACCTCTCACAAGACTCAGCCACTTGATAAGACATTCATGGGCTCGATGAAGACATAGTACAGTGAGTACATCCGCCAATGGCTGCGCCAAATCAATCGACCCTTAGGGCCTTATAATATAGCCGAATTGTTTGGTAAGGCTTACTTACAATGCCAGACGGCCTCTATCGCTGTCAAAGGATTTTCTGAGACTGGAATATTCCCATGTAACCGAACTGTTTTCAGTGATGTCGATTTCCTTCCCTCGACACCTGCTATTAGAGAGGAGCCACGCAAAGATCTCGCCTTGCCGAATACCTCTTCAGAGGATCACGCCATACCGGGAACCTCTTCAGAACTTCCCAACTTGGCAAACACCTGTTCAAATATTTGTGTGTCACCACATGACAATGCCATTACCTCCGATGAAGAGGAAGACTTCCAATAAAGGTTGAAAGCCAAGTTCTTGCACTGTTTTCACATCATCCCCGTACAAGCAACAACTTGGAAGAATCCTTATCAAAAACTAAACACAAGCTGCCCCCAACTGGAAAGAAAACTGGTAAAAGATCCAAAGCTTCTTCTTCTGCAAAAACATGTAACAAACGCCTGCATTTTGATAGAGTCGGATGCTGAAGAACACAACGAATCCATATCTTCAGGAGAGTCCAATCTAGAACTTCCAGTTGGTGTAGAAAAACCCTCTGATGAAGATGCCCTGTGCATATTTTGTGGCGATCCATTTTCAAAAGATGTGCGTGGTGAACTATGGATCCAATGTCAGTTATGTGATGAATGGTGCCACTCTGAATGTGCCGGTGTGGAAAAAGACATTTATGTTTGCGATTTCTGCAAGTAAGACTATGTTGACTATGTGAACATATTGAGACTATGTTAAATAAAATTTTAGATAAATTAAAGACTTTTAATTTAAACTCATCCAACTTTGTAATAAATTAAAATATGTTTTATTTATTTTTTCTTATCTAAAATTTTTTTCTACCAATAAAAACAACTAAAAAAGAATATACTGTGCAAATTTCAATATTCCTACTTGTTTAAGACATTATTTACTGTACATTTGGGATGTTTCCACATTACCCACACTTTTTTAACAATCTGAATCTGTAGTAAGTTTGCTAAACATTTTTATAGTTTTTAAGTACATGGATTTTGCAATTATGGTTGATGATTATCTATTATCAACATTACAACGTATTAAAAGGTAATTTTTCAAGTTGAAATAACAATCCTCTGATTTTTTACTAATTAAAAACAAACAGGGTTTCCACATTTGCACCCTCTCCTCTATTCAGACAGTCTTGTACTTATCTCAGGTTTTGTGACTATCCAAGGTGGAACGTCACATTGATGTACTACCCTAAAATCGTACTCATCTAGTCTTAATTGTTCGACATAAGATCTAGCCCTCACACCTGTGGGTGATGGGTGGCGGGGTCTCACTAGGAATAAATCTTGAAGAGGGTTAAGTAGGACTGATTCAAAAGCAGGGTTTTCAGGTTTTGATGATAATGCATAAAATTAATATAAATTAGGGATACTTGCAGTCGTCTGTAAACAAAGGAAGGTTCTCCAGTTTCAGCAAGAAAATTGATGATGGGGGTAGAACGAAAGGCTCCAGTGGCCAGTCGTAAGGCAGAGTTTTGGACTGTATCTAAAATTTTGAGAACATTTGCTTTTGCTGATCCGTAAGCATGGCAACCATAATCTAGGCAGGAACGAATGGTGGCTTTGTAAAATTTAAGCGAGCAAACACATTTGTTATTAAGATTTCGAATGTGTGCCAACCAAGTAAGACGAGAATCAAAAATAAGACCAAAAAAATTTATTTCCTCAACGGTTGATATTCTCTGTCCCATCAAAGTTAGTGATGGCTTCTCTGTGGTTTGAAGCCTAGAAAAAAACTATGCACTTAGTTTTCAATGGGGATTTATATATAAAAAGGCAATAAAAATGTAGTAATTATGTCTGCCTTTCCATTTTATGGTAACTATCATTTTCACTACAATCTTGTATTTTAGAAATAAAAATTAGTCCCAGAACAAATGTGACTTGACGTTAAGTGACGCAAAACAAAGGTTTTTACCCCATGCAAAACGTACATCTATAGCCTGCCAAAACTAGTCATTTAAAAAAAACACACACATATATATAACAGGTGTAACCGACATAGTAACTAGCAGAAACAGTGCAACCGTGAGTTCAGCTTTTTTTCCTTACAAATGTAGTGCATGTAATATGTCATGTGTATTTTAGAAGAACCAAACACCAGTATATCAAGTTAAGGAGTTACAGTTTTGTTATTGATATTTAGCATTACATACATAACTGTGTAATACTATACAAGCTATTTGGTTAAAATGTATCTGTCAAATAGAGTGCAACCAGTAATGTAGTCTACTTTTAGTTGTCAGTCCGCTGTAGGATTAAAATACAAACAAAACCATGGAAGTACAACGTTTTTAAGTGTTCATGTGACAATCTAAAGTGTAATACTCATACTGAAATTTGATGTAAGAAACTAACTACAGTACCTTTGAAGTTGCTTTGATTAAAGCCATTCGTAAAAGTTGACTTTAATAGCAGTATATTATGCTCACATTCAAAGCATTATTTCATATGGAATTATTGTATGAGGTAATGACATTAACTCAATTAGGTCATTCATACTAGAACCGATTGCAAAGCATTGCTTATACAATTGAAAGTATTAACTGCATGTTACTTATTTATTCTTGCAATATTATTGCATGCTAAAAACAATCTTAAAAAAATAATTTTAAATAGTTCTATATACAATCATTTTTCCAGACAACAAGAAATGAACTTAACAACCATTTTTACTGTATGTTATACATTTCATATTTTACACAAGGCTAAATAAAGTTTAATTGGACTTTTTACTAAACAATGCAGTTTCATTAAAATGAGTATCCTTTGACCCTCCCCCTTCTTTCCTTGTAAAACTGGACACTCTCTTTTCTTTCCTTGTAAAACTGGAACTGAGCCGTAATTTTATAGCCTAATTTTGAAATGATAATTTTTTAACATTATTTTGTATTGGACATGTACTATATACATGTTATAGAATCTTATAATATTGGTAAAACTAAATTCGTAGATGTATGGTAAATCATATAATAGATTATAAGCTAAAAAAGCTGTTCCTGAAAAATTTGCAAATATGGATTTTTTTGATTTTTTTTGTTGGCAAAAAACACTTACGCCATCTCCCTTATGCATAGATGACACCAACTCATAATCGGTGGTGTCAGTTAATACACATAATTTACCTACACGAAAACGTACAAGTAGGTAAATAAAATATTACATAGAGGGAATAAATAGATAACAATTAAATCAACTTGGGAGAGACTGTAAAGTGGTCTAGCCCACTAAACGATAAAACACAAATAACAGGAGGAACTTAATAGTATAAGTTAAAGACTATAAATATATTACAGTGTTTGCCACCAAGATGGTTGTAAAGAGGCCAATCCGGTAGCGGTAAATAAAATTTATAACAATTTTTTTTTTATAGGGCCATAAAACACAAGAGGTTATCAATGGCCTCTGTAAGCTTGACAACCGCCTACTGTTGTAGCGTTGTCATTTACTTGTGCTATAAAGTACGTATAGCCAAATAAAGATAGCTTAAACAGTGCCTTATAGATATTATATAATTAACCCATAAAAATAATATATCAACTCAAAAAATGTTTGTGAAGGTGACTTTAGATAGGCCACTTTGACAAAAGTTAAAATATAAATTACAGGGGTATCACATTAAATAAATAACAATATACCAAACTCAACAATGTTATTGCCAAAGTGACTGTAAATGGGCCACTCTGGCAATCATTAAAAACCAAATAACAAGGTAATAAATACTAAATAACAAAACAATAGGAATGAAAACATTACTAGTGGCATGGCTGTAAATGGGCCATACTCGTAATAATTGTAAATCTAACAAACAGAACAAACATTATAAACTAAATAACTAGAGTAAATCTAAGATAAATTAGCATAACAAATAACAAAATAATTAATAACCATAACTATATTCGGCCTAAAAGAGAGGATTCGTTTAAGAAAGCGAAGAGCTTCACAATTATAGCCTCGTTGTCGCCCAGGAGATCAGTTAACGAAACTGGCAGACGGAATCTTGTGAAGCGAGGGCACATGTTCCACGTGTCGCAGACTGGAGGATTCTCTCTTTTCATGAGGAAGCCGTGAGTCAGCAGTGTGTGACCTAAACACAGGCGACACAACACCACCACCTCACGACGTTTGCTGCGGCTGGCTGTATGTACCCCATGGTTTCACACAGACTTTAATACGGCGCAGCTTGTTATTCCCAACTGCCCCCCACTCAGAACTACATTTTTCTTTTATTTTAGCCTTCATCACCAGGGTAATGTCGGATGCCATAATCCGGGTAGTAAAAGGCTGAAGTTCCAGTGCATCCTTCGCTCCTTCATCCGCCAGCTCGTTTCCCGGAATACTAACGTGACCCGGTACCCAAACAAAAACTACGTTGACGCCTTCAGATTGTAGTGAATGTATGGATTTCCATATATCCCAAACTATTATGTTCTTTGAGAACATATCACTGATACCCTGTAAACTACTGAGGGAGTCTGTACAGACCACTAACCTCCCAGTTCTAGACCAAGTGATGTTGAGGGCCTTCTCTATACAATTGCTTATACAATTGAAAGTATTAACTGTATGTTACTTATTTATTCTTGCCATATTATTGCATGTTAAAAACATCTTAATAAAATAATTTTTAATAGTCCTATATAAATTCTTTTTTACAGACAAGTATCGTGATCTTAGAGTTAGCTGTAATCCTAACCAGTTCACAAAATAGTTTTTATAGATAGAAATTAAATTGCATATCTGCTGTATAATCATATTAATTGCTTCTAAAGATAAAGTTGAATTTAAGAAAAGTTTTAAAATATTTCTATAAGTCTAGCTATATAGTGTTGATGATTTTGTAGAGTCTATTATGTAAAACCAGTTATTATGCTACAAACGAATGACTATTCACAATATATTATGAAGGTTGTGGCATAATGTAAACTATTGGTAATAAATTAAGAATTTTGATGATACCTTCAAGTTATTAATTTGTAATTGCCATATTATGATTCTGATTATACAAAGTACAATAATTTACTTACAAGTCTTTTGAAATTTTTAAACGTTCATAGGGGTGTGACAAATAAGTTTTGAAAGTTTGGTCTCTTTATTTATACCTTCCAGTTGAAACTACACTGGGTATAGCAAATCTGATGAGTCAATAAAATCTGGGTAACATTATGGATGTCTAGGAGCGCTAAATCACTAACCATAAATGCCAAGATATTGGAGTGCAAAGATAGATCGATATGTCCTAATCTACTGTGGGAAATGGCTGTTGAAGCTAGTGAGGTTCCCTAGGTGTTAAGGGCTGTTGCTAGCCTAGTGTAAGGGTGTGCCACTCCCTGCCTGTATTGACTGGAAAGGCTGGTACAGAGCTGGCTTCCCTTTTCTTCTACAGAAACATAACTGATATTACGAAATCCTCCCTCATAGATCTTGACAGGAAACGGCCCCTCCGCCAACCTTACCCATCCAGAATACTCTGGAAACTAGGTATCTTTATGAGTAAGTGTAATTTCTCAGTTTCTTGCCCTAGAACAAAAACAAAAGTATATAACAAAACATTAAAATCAATTTAACAGTACAACTTTTATTTTTCATTGTTTTACTAACACTTTCAAATTTACATTTATATAATAGTACTTAAATCTACAATTAGTCTGATATGACACTTATTGGGCTTATGTATAAAGCAAAAATGTTATAATGACCTATAAAAAAATCCATTGCATTTTTTGGTAACTTTGCTACTTTTTTGTAAAATTTGGTGTACAATAAATTCACTTTACGTATTTTATATAGTAATTTCCTATCATCTTATTGAATGATGAATTCTACGACTATTGGATAGTTTGGTTTTTTCTAAGAAAATTTTGGTACTCTACCAGGCAACTCAATAATTGTGGTTTTGTACTTAAAATTGCTCAACAACCACTAATTTTTGTTATGTAATTTTTTTATGTAATAATGCTATTGTTTGCATTTAAATGTTTATGTTCTGCATACTTTAGCAAAAAAGTGTAACTTTACTTAACAACAATTTGTGACAAGTCATTTTGACATATTGATATACGCAGTAAAAATTACCACATTTTCAGTTTTTGGTTCGTTTGCTATTGAAAATGAAGGTTATTTAGTAGTCATAAAACAATTAAATTTCTTGTAAAGTTAAATAAATTATCCTGTTATTCACTGTTACGAATAGTAACACAAAAAAATGTGCGGGCAGGATTCTCTGACAGTTTTATAAGTTATAGTTAAATGTTAACAATTACTGAGTGTATAAAGAATTAATTTACACATAACACTAAAGGATCCAACAAGATTGATACATCTACAAAATATTTTCCTTCATAATAAATACTATTTATAGGCCTAGATTGCTAACTAAAACATCAAGTTTCACAACCAGTCAAATCTGGTATAGGTTTATTCACGGTAAATTTACGATCACCTTCGTTGTCAAGGATAAAATTCAATGTTGGGATCATTGGGTCAATGACCAAGCAACTGTGCATCAAATTCTTTAAATTGTAAGAATGAAGTTGGTGAGATGAGAGCTCATTCACTACACATTTTAAGTGATTATTTAGATCGTAATACTCAGTTGTCCACACATTACATCAAGCACATGTAACAAATTATATAAAATATAACTAAGAAAACGTATAAGATCTTTTACTTCCCAGAAGGAAGTGGTAGTCAGTACAGAATAAATGCATTTTTTAACAATTGCAAGCACAAGACAGATTTTAATCTACAGGCTGAATAGCACTTTTTTGCTTCATATCATGGGGGAAATGCCTGTGATGGGGAAGGGGAACAACCACACATAAGGCCACTTGAAACAGTTTACAAAGATTTATAAAAGATCAAATCGAAAATATAGACCACATGTATGCCTTTTGCAAGGGAAATATTAAAGGCATAACTTACATTAGTGTTATCCGGAGGCCACTATTTTTGGAACAGTTTTCTTACTGGGGACCTAAAAACATTATATCATTAGAAAGAGCAGACTTTGTTTGACTAGAAAATTACATGTCATTATGACGATTGGTTTCATTTTCTGCGTCTCAAAAGAAAGCGATGTCAGTGAGAATTAGGCCACTTGTTCCTATCTACTTTTTGTTAAGATGCGATATAAGTAGGTTTAGATTAAGTTATCATAAATAGGTTACTAACATTACCAAAATTAAAGCTAACATTTACAAGCACACACGTAATCAGAGTTCGAATTTATATACTATCTCAAGGGATGTTTTTCTCTTTTTGTTGTTTTGAAGTGCAGGGTGGCGCCACCTCAGCCTGCACTGATGGTCAGTGGCATTTCTGATCAGTACATCACCCAACGTGATCTGATGTAAGAAAAGTTGGACAATCTAGGATGTGATCTGAGGTCGGGAAAGTACTGATTGATCAGAAATGTGCATAGTCATCAGTGTAGGATAAGACCACCCAACTCGCACTTCTGGCAAAAAGAGAAAAACATCCTTCAAGATTGTACTCAGACTCAAGTTCAGATCACATGAGTGCTTTTAAATGTTGACTTTAACTTTTTATATTTATAGTAGGTACTCATGTATAGCAAAACAGCAGATGGGGACAGAGTGGCCTTCTCTACTTATAGGTCCTTGGCGAGGAAAACTGTCAAAAAAAGTTTAAAATGTTAAATATAATAAATAGTGGCATTCAGATGATGCTAAAGTACCCTTAAAATAAAAAAAAAGAAGACGTTCGACGTTCTTAAATATAAAGAGACACTTAAACACATGTTTGAAAACGGTTTGAAAACCAAAGGACGAGAAAATTTCATGCAGCTCAGAAAATGTTGTTAGATGTTATATAACATCAGATCACTGGACTACAAACATTGTGCCCTTAACTGTACAAGTAAATGAAAAATTGCATGTATATATGTTGGATTGTGGTGGTTAGCTCAGAATAAACATATCAGCTTACAAAATAACGATTCTAATGTAAACTTTTACAACCCAGCAAGATCACACTCACTGTTTAAAAAGGCTACTAATGATAATGTTTAGATTCTTAATAAAAAATACTATAAGAAAAATATAAGTTCTTGAAATAACCAAAGCAACAGGAAGATCATAGCCTATCTACCAAAAACTGTCAGAAGAAATAAGTACGCAACTGAACAATCATTTAGGGTAATTAAAACAGTGTAGGATGTCAAATTGTACAGATACTTTTACTATAATCATTAAACTAAAATATTGTGATAAAATCTCTTGTTTAGTTTTAAAAATTAACTTAAGTAACAAAAAGATTACTGAAAACCAAATGTAGAAAGCTAAACCTAATATTGTTTTAATCTACTGAACTACAAGTGTAGGGGCTTTAAGCTTTTTGAAAACTCTTCCATTTTGAATACGTGTTCTAAGTGTATCATTTATTGATCTTTTTAAATTCCTTTTTCAAACTTGGTCTAATCAAATACCAAGATTACAATATTTACCATAGTTTTACTGTCTGTCCACTGATGCATATTGTTTGCAAAAATCAGATATTTTATTTTGTCTCATCATATGTTATGCTTAAAAATCTCAGTATTTTGAAACAATGTCGATCCATTTTGTTTTGTTACATTAGCACACTGTAACTACAACTAATAGCTTGTTTGGTTATTGTTTATATTTTGCAATGTGCTCAACTTTTATCAATTTTCTGCTTAAGTTCTCAATATTTACTGTTCCAACTATTTACAGTAGTTAAATGAGATTTTAGTTCAGCCACTAAGTAGTGAAACAAGACAGTTTTCATATTTCAGAAGTAGACAGATATTTGGACAGTGATATTGAAATAAGTGACAGCAAACCAAGTAGTGGCAACGTTATTATTCAACACAATAAACAAGTATCTGCTGATTGTTTACACTTTAGAAAAAAAGAAAATTTTAATTTATTGTGATTACCTTACACGTAAAAACATCAAGGTAATGAATGAAATTAGTACTCTAATAATGATGTAACTAAAAGGGCTAGATTAGTTGATCTTGATTGTGATGAAGCATAACTGTGCCTATTGATTGTATTAGGCCTACATGCATTCCATATTAAAGGGAGCCTGAGTGTGAAAAATTAATTTTATTTATTTAATAGTAAATATTATGAATAATGCTACAAAAATCCATAAACTTTTTTCAAACATATGTATTTTTTTTATTTTTCCACTAATTTCCCAGTTTTTACTACTCTTCTGTGAACTAACATCATTGTATTTGAGAGTGTAATAAAGACAGTCAGGTTGGCAATAACTTTTTCAGGTTGTATATCAGCTGCTGATTGTTGTTATGATGTTAATGGATTGGCAGTGACAACCTCTTTGCTTCATGATCATCATTAACCCTTTGAGTGCCACATGAAGTGGTGGAGGTCATGCAGCCAGTGCCAATCATTTGTGACAGGCCATTGCCCTCAGTTCCAAGCACTATTTTTATGTTACTGCAGTATTTTACTAAAAAATTAACACCTTCCTTAAAGAGTAACATAATGGGACACTTTTTTCTTTATTATTTAGGGCAAGATACAGGCTACAAATTGGTATATATATATATATATATATATATATATATATATATATATATATATATATATTGACCATAAATTAAAAAAATATATTTATATATGTGTAAACAAAAACAAAAAAATGTGTTAAGATACAAAAAGTATTTATTTATTTTTGTTTTATGAGTTTTATGTTCCCCATGTTAGTTGGAATACATGTACTAAGTTTTATAAAAATACATTTATATATAACTGAGTTTTGAATTTTTTTTATATATTGCTGCAAAATGCATGAAAACGCTTACTCTTGTTCATGTAAAATATATTTTACTAGTTTTAAGAAATTAAATCAAGGTAGATTATATAACTGTCATTTATTTATTATAAACAGGCTTAAATTAATTACTTTGGACTTATTTCATTAGGCCTATTATACTAAATCCTTCAGATGAAATAACTGAGTGAGTGTTTTTATCATAAGAATGAATTAATGTATTTTTGCGGTCAGATTCCGTTATATGCCCCCAACGCTTAAACTTTTTTCAATGAACTTAGAACGTTATAAAACGATGTAGTTGAGTAACAGAACTAACATTCCATCAGTCAACAAGCATTTCCAGGTATTACGATCGGTATTGTTGTCGCTGTTATCTTATCTTTCTCGAGAATCCCGATTACAGCAGGCCGCGCAGCATCACATGATTATTTAAGTTTAGGTTAGTTTAGTTAAATTAGCGTTGGGGGCATAATGTTAGTTTTGTTACTCAACTACATCGTGTTATAACGTTCTAAGTTCATTGAAAAAAGTTTAAGCGTTAGAGGCATATAATGGAATCTGACCTATTTTCGCTTAAGGGCGATCTATTCCTTTTACTCATTTCGGCAAACTATATCTTATTCAATAATGAAATTGAACTGAAGTAATAAAAGTAGGAAACTTTTAAAACAAAATGTCAACACAGCCACACTAGACAGCTAGCAAAAACAACTGAACGTAAACAAAACGACTGCAGCGTGACAATAGGCGGTTCGTGCCACAGCCTTTTAGATATCAGCTACATAAAAATATTGTATATTATATATACAAAATATCACTATGTGAATTATGTCGTACATTTCTTGGACTTTAATTTGATACGTTTTACGATATCATACGTCAATATTTAGCAACAGAATGACCAATATTGGAAAGGCCGATCTAGTCGGCCCTTGGCAATTTTCGTCAATACCATCGGGCCGATTACATTGGCCCTTGGCACTATGCGGAAATGTTGCTAGGCCGATTAAATCGGCCCTTGGCACTCAAAGGGTTAAAGGTAATTATTAACCACTATTTCTTAAAATAGTTGTTTTTGTTTAGAATGTTTGCCTGTAACACCCGTTACCATTGAAAACTTTATCTCACAATCAAACTAAACAACTTGGATTTCTAATTTTCTTTCAAAGTAAGGTTATGTTTAATTGGAACAACATTATCAATTAAAAATTTCAGAATATGTACATTTAGTTTGTTAAAATAAGGTAACGGGTGTTACAAGAAATGTGGTAACGGGTGATACTAATTATTGTAAACCTAGATTTTGTCTTTATTTCAATTTAAAGTTATCATTATACTCAAAAGTTACTTTTAACTAGCTGTAAAGATAACCAAGGCTTCAGTTTACATCCATTTCTAATTAAATTATGTAAGAAAAGAGTAAAACTAAAACTTGTTTATAATAAAATTACAGTTACCATGCCAAAGTTGATTTAAATCTATATATACCTATCCAAATAACAAAATATGCATGGGGCTACTTGCACTTTTAAAATTGAGTTGGTATAAATATGGCTAATGGCTATAGCTAATCCATAATGTTCTTTTTTCAATTTACTTATTTAGAAAATACATAAATGCGGTAGTTACATTCAGAAAGGATTGAGTTCAACATACAATACAGTACAGTTTCAAGAGTACAGACTACTTAATTAAATGTAAAATGATTTGTTTTCCTACATATAGGTTTATTTTCTCTACCTAAAATCACATCAAATTTTATATTTACAACCTCTAATACTTTTTTTTTCTTTCCAGAAAATGCCGCCCATTGACAAGAAAATGTTGATGAGACCTTATCGTGATCGGCTGAAAGCTGACAAAGACAAATACCAGCAGCATTTATCAAATGAAAGGCAGCGTGAGAAGGACGGAAGACAATTAAATAAAAGAAAAAGATGATGAAAAATTATTGCTTGAAAGACGTAAACGTGTCCTTGAAAGAGTGAGGAACCATCGAAACAAACTTTAACTTAACTCTGCAGCATCCATAAATGATACATCTCCGATTGGCAGCTACAAGTGCTGGCAATCCTTTGGAAAAGCCATTAATAGGTTGAAAAAAACCTGCCAAACAGCCCCAGCAAAAAAAGTGCTGTTGTGAAAACACTTGCTCTTATAGGAATGAATTTAAGAGAGGATTTAAATAAATCTGTTCGTCTACCACACAGAGTACTGTCTGAAGAACATAAGAAGTGTATTAGAAATTTTTGTTGCAGTGACACTATTAGCCGACAGGCCCCTGGGAAGCAACATGTGAAGTCTGTGAAATGTGAAAAAACTGGCAAGAGAGTGAACATGCAAAAAAAGGCATTTAATTATGACAATAAAAGAGGCGTTTAAGGAATTCAAGCTTAAGCATCCTGAGATTGTTGTGAAGAAATCTCTGTTTTTCTATCTTTGCCCGAAACATGTCCTTCCCGTTTTTCAAATGCAACACAATGTGTGTGTTTGTAAATATCACAGCAATGTGAATTTCCTATTGGAAACTATTTCAAAGATTCATACAGCTTTTCCACCAAACCATAAAGAACTATTACAATACATAAGTTGTAATACATTAAATGAGACATGCATGCTGGGAAAATGCTCACAGTGTTAAGAAAGGCAAGTGAGTGACTTATTAATAAATTTTGAGAAAGAAAAGGAGATTTACTGGAAGAAATGGATTGATAAAGGAGGGATTCAGTTGACAGCCATGTCTGGACAGCAATGAAAGGGGATAGAAAAGTTCACATTGAAACAGCCAAAGATTTTCACAACCATGTCGTCAATAAAGTAAATGGGATTAAAAGTTTTTATGTGGACAAAAGTGAAGTTCTGGAAAATGAATCTTTTCTCCAAACCTACTGGCAAAATGTTTTGCCAATCCAAAATATTCAGTCGAGCCATCATTTTAGAGTCTACGATTCGAACCACCTCTTAGTTGCAAAAACTTCTAAGTCATTGATGACCAAAATACAAGTTTTTCAAGTAACTGAGGAAGATAAAGAATAAGATGTTTCAGCTTGTAAAACAAGACTTCGATACAAAGACGTCTATTCAGACACAGACTACACCAGTGAAGAGGGGGTCCTTTCGTCAGAGAAGATTTTGTCTGCTTGCAGTATTAAAACTCCATCAGATTTGTTCTCTGGGATGTATGTTCTTGTAGAAGTTACGTGCGAACAAGTGAGAGGTAAAAAATCTAAAGGAGGAAAAATGTACCGCTATGCAGCAATATGCCAAGGGTGTGTATTCAATGAGAACTATGTATCTGTTATGTTTTTGAAGTCTCATGGCTCCAATAGAATTTTTATAGCTGACAATGATGACATAAAACATGTTAGTTCTAATCACATTTTAGGTAAATTACCAAATCCTTCTGTAAAAACTAAGGGCCTATTCACAATTTTATATGAATTCAGTGAGGATGTACTAGAGAAATAGTCTCAGAGACCAATGACATACCCGTACTGGCATAGATGGCTTGACCTAAAGTGCTACTAGCAAGTAACACTGGTGTATAATGTTTAGTTGATATTTTATTAAAAAAAGATGTCAACATATCCTGTTTTACACTGTTTAATTGAAGGTGTGAAAGCTATCTAAGTAATAAAGTTTTGCTTAGCTAATCTAAATATAAAACATGTAGTTTTAGTGTTCATTAGTTTGGTAGACAATAATTAAGAATATACCAGCAATATTGTATGGTTACGACAGATGAAAGACACTTGTTTTGGTTAAAAATGAGGGATGATCCCAACTCTGTAACACCCGTTACTTTGTATTTCAACCTAAAATACTTAAATAAATCTTTAATGTAGTAAACCTTGATATTTAGCACCAAAATTGTTTAATGCATTACCTTGTCAAATTAATAATCCGTCGCTTATACCATTCTTGAAATGTATTAAAGAGTGGGTATCTTCATTGCAGAATGTTGAATGTTTATTAAATGTATTTTATGTACTGTTTTGATGTCCAATTTTATTGTACAAAACTAGTGGGAGGGATATGCACTGTTAATGGCCATGGTTTAATAATAAACACTAATGCTGAAATAATATTTTTTCTTTGTATTGTGAGTTATGTATGTGTGGGTGTAGGAAATTGTACAATGGATAGTATTTTTTTTTTAATAGATGTAGACATAATGAGGATTATAATTTATAATTTATTTTATATAATTAGTGTATGTGTGATTTATTTGTTTATCTTGCAAGTATGAATCTGAATGAATTTTGTTGGAAAGAGGGTTTTAGGATTATGTTATAATTTTTGGAAATGTATAATTGTTGTTAGATCACTACTATTTCTATGAATTATGTAAACGCCTCAAAACAGGCTTTGCCTTGGAGACCAATACTTTGTTTCTCAGTATATGTATGTATGTATGTGTGGCATGAATGTAATGTGTCAAGGTCAACCAGTACTGATATACTCTGTAATCCCGTGCTATGCAGAAGATTATTTTGCTATGTATGTGCTTTGCAGTTATATTTGTTGTATATTTGTATTGAATATGTTGTAATGTGTGCATATTTATGAGAAATAAATTTATTCTATTCTATTCGTATTCTATTATCTTGATGGTTATTATCTCAAATACTAAATATGTACTTTTTGATATTTTTGGACTTCATAACTCATAGAGTTTTAAGAAAATCTGTACTAACCTCATAGATTGTGTCCAATTTGTGTAACACCCGTTACTGCTGTAATTTGGTTTTATAAGGAGCATTTAAATAATTTATTAAAAGTTTATCCAGACATTGTGTTGTAATACTTTACCTCTATACATTATCTCACTAATTAATGGTTTAAACTAATCTATTTTGGTTTATTTTAACATATTAAGTGTCTGAATGTAACACCCGTTAATATGGAATGCATGCCTACATCTTCAAAAACTAAGCTTAGGCAAAACTAAGTTTTCACAGAAGTGACCGGAGAGATACACACAGTTTGAGAAGACTAGGACAAAACCGAAGTGAATTAAATATTTTCAGTATTTTCAGTTTTTTTTTTTAAGTATTTTTCTTGTGCGCGGCATCACATGATTTGCACGGTACATAATTAATTGCCTTTTCATTACAATTCCATTTATATTTCTGATCAGCCCCTCTAGAATTTGATATTTTACTGATAGGTACTATCTCGAGGGATGTTTTTCTTTCGTCGACATCAGCGCGGGCTTCGGCAGCACCTTGGCCGGAGGCACTCGTCTCATTTCGATAACAAGTAATTAACACATTGAATCCCAAGCCGGGCTGTATCAATATCGTCAATGACCCAAGCCCGAGCTCAGACAGTCTATTTTTAGTTCGTGGAGACTGGTAATTCGCATTACTGACGTTTTAGAGGTTGTGTTATGTTTAGCAAGTCATATTAGACTAATTTTATTAGTCTTTGGTTATTTATAAACGGTTACAGGCAAAAAAATATTTTAACAGAAATTGTGTAACAAACAGCTGATACGACGCCGAGTCACCAACTACGCAGTTGTCAGCTGGTGCCATGACGTCTGCACTGTTTACACTAGCTTTGTGTTTTACAGTGAATTATAAGTTATTTTAGCTACAGTTGTTTATAAAATTAGTATTTGGAGTGTTCAGTTAAGTTTTTATTATGTTATTTACCTTACATTAGTCATGAACTACGTATTTGTCTGCTAGTGTCGTGCCGTCTGTACTCTTTGTACGTCTACTCGCTTAGTGTTTTACAGTGAAATAAAAGTTGTTTTAGTTATAGTTATTTATACAGTTAGGATTTTGTGTTGCTCAAGTGTTGTTTTATTATGTTATTCAACTCACACGCGTAAAATGAGTAAATGTTTGGATCCCAAAACAACGAAGCTTATCGTTGATACATTGTATAATACAGATTCTGAAGATGAGAATTCAGATTTTGATAATGTGGAACCTAATGGTGTGCTAAATAATAATAGAAATATGGTTTTTGAAAAGATAAGTGAGTTTATTGACGACTCTGGGTCTGAATGGGAGTTTGTGGATGATGAAGATGCCGATCCCGATTTTGATGTTACTTGTACAACAGACAATATAAGTTATGATTCTGATAATTTATGCTTTAATAAGACTGATAACAAGGTCCATCCAACAAGAGTGTGTAAAGTTTGTTCAGAGAAAACTAAACAAACCACAGGCAAATCTGGAAGAAAAGAAACTGTGTGGTTTTGCCCAGAGTGTGACACTGCCCTCTGCCTTCCTGAATGTTTCAAATTATTTCACACTAAAGCTAACTACTTGTAAATAGGACTACATTCTCTCTATTCAACTTTTCATCTGTGTTATTTACCTTGATTATAAATAAATATATCTGAACTACAACTTCTTGGCTTTATTTTGATGTGTAATATGTTATGGTTAGCTGAAAAGAATCATGAAGAAAAATGTATAAACAAACTTGTGCTTTATGTTCCAATTTTTATTCTTCAGCATTTTACACACTTTTTATGGACTCAACATTTTCATTGATTTCAAAAAAGTTGATATATTTACCTTCGATATATATACATATATTTGAACTACAACTTCTTGGCTTTATTTTGATGTGTAATATGTTATAGTTAGTAGAAAATAGTCAAGAAGAAAAATGTGCAAATAAATTTATGCGTTATGTTCAAATTTTTTTTTCTTCAGTATTTTACACACTTTTTATGGACTCAAGATTTGTATTGACTTCAAAAAGTTAAGTAGCATTTTTAATAGTTTTATTTATATTTTTCTGCTTTTTAATTTGATATATTGGTTGCTAAGAAACTATAACTTAAATTTTTTTACAATTTAACTAAAAAAAAACCCTTGAAATGGCTGGGACAGCACATATAAATATTACTAAGAACCCGGGACTCAAAGTGTTAATTTGTAGCTCGAAATTAAGAAAAACATTGTTCATTTGGATAAAAATTCTGCTCATTTCAGTATTATTTTTCATTTACGTTTGCAAAGATGGCGACGCATCTGATGACGTCATCACGAGGTTGAATCATGGTCACAAAAGGTCACGTGACACTCGATGTGGATGTACAACATGGAAATATTACTCCGCCTGTGAACAGTTGTTACATTTTTTATGTTCTAGAACTTTGTTATTTCTCTTCCACCCCATCAAACCTTAATTTTTTTTGTTCTATAGGACGATTCCAATAAGTTAATAAAGAAAAACTCGTATTTTTCCACTCCGGCTGTTAATATGATAATTACCATTTTATTAGTTTATCAGTCTAGGCTGCAGTATAATAAGCGGCTACCAACACAATCAGATAATGATTCAAATCATTGATATTCATGACCATACAACCGACTGAAAGCAAAATGTCGGACCAAATAACGTAATAGATAGGGGAGACCGGGGCACTATTGGACTGGGGCACTATTGGACAATGCCTTTTATAGCTAGAGGGAAATTTTTGTCTCCCTTCAATTTCCCATTTTGGTATGCCTGAGACGGTCACATTTCACTGTGGAAAGTTTGGTTATTGTGGCACATCTTCTTAGAAATTGAGTTCATATTTATGTTTTTTACCCAAAATGAAGGTGATTTTGCATATTCACAAACTTATCTCTTTCACAGTAAGTATTATCCTGAAACAATTGTGTCTATTATTTTGAAATTGTTAGTTTAACTGACTATGCAATGAATTCATTTCATTTTGAGGTTATGTCACGTCCTTTCTGTAATCTTCAATTTTTATATCTTAACCTACCTCGGGGCAGTTTTGGACAAAAGTATGGGGCACAATTGGACAAAACATTATTTTATGTTTTGTCATTGCTACATACTGTTTTTTTGTTTTTCCAGGTTAAAGATGGTTAGGAAGTATATAAAGAAAACAGACAGGGCTAATATTTCTGAAGAATCTATAGTAGCGGCATTAAATGACTATAGAAATGGTAACTACCGATCCATTAGAGAAGCTGCCGAAGCCCATGGGCTTAAAAAGTCGACCCTACATTTCAGACTCAACAAAGTAAAGCAAAAGGAAGTCAACAATGAGAATATCTTATAGCTAATGAGCCTAACAATGGTAATGGAGTTGATGAGCTTAACAATGAGGATCATGTCAATGAGCCTGTGGGCAATGAAAATGTAACTTTATTTCAAGAGGTTGAAGATGAGCACCAGCCAGTAAAAGAGGTTTACTATAGAAGATATGGCACCCTGTTTATAACACTAAATACTCTCAAAGACAAGTATTTACACCTGAACAAGAACAAAAAATTGCAGACTATTGCATTGAAAGGTCCAGAATGAACTATGGCCTAACTTACATGATGGCCAGGGAATTAGCCTTCAAATATGCCTTGGCTTTGAATCTCGATCAACGCATACCTGCTAAATGCGTACTACAGGCTTATCAGGAGAAGAATGGCTAAACCATTTTATGAAGAGACATCAAGGACTTTCACTTCGCCAAGCAGAAAAGACTAGTCTGTCCAGGAACACTAGCTTTAATAAACACAACGTGGGAACGTATTTTGACAACCTAGAAGCTTTGTTCGCAAAAGTAGAAGTTCCTCCGTCAAGAATTTTTAAATTTAGACGAGAGTGGAATAAGTACTGTGCTGGAGGCGCCAAAAGTGATTGCAGCAAGGGGAACAAAACAGGTGGGCCAAGTCGTATCAGGAGAGAGGGGGGAGCAAATAACTTTCCTGTGCCGTCATATGCGCCGATGGGACTTACTTGCCACCAATTTAACATTTTCCCAGAAAACGCCCAAACTTTGCCTACAATGATTGGGGCACCTGAAGGAAGCAAAGCTCTTTATTCTGATTCTGGTTGGATGACATCAGCTCTCTTTTTAGAGACGCTTAAACATATCCAAAAGGCCACAAAATGTTCTAAAGAAAACCCCGTGGTTTTAACCCCTGGATAATCATGAGTCCCACATTGGCTTGGATGTGGTGATGTACAGCAGAGATCATGGCATACATATGATCACTAGCCATCCACACACAACGCACAAAAGTCAGCCGCTGGATGTAGCAGTTTTTAGTCCGTTTAAAAGGCGCTTACGTTCTGAATTCATCTCTGGCTATCTCAACATCCTGGTCATACGATTACAATTCGAGAAATTGCTCAGCTTACTGCTAAACCATTTGTTGAATCTTTCACTGCAATCTAACATCAAAAGTGGATTTCGTAAAGCTGGAATCTAATCCACTCAGCCGCAGTGTGTTCACTGACAATGATTTCAAGGGTGCCAGTGTGACTGACCGTGTTATGTCATCGCAAGTAGAAGAAACCAACAGCCATAATCCAGTGCCTGGTACGTCATGTGACTTTCCGTTGATGGAAAATAGCCAAAGCTCTGACGACCCACAAGGCTCACAATCATCAAACAAGCCAACTATTGACCCCGAATGTACCTGGCCCATCAACGCCACAACCAGTAAATGTTAAAAGACCTACTACATTGACGCTTACTCCAGAGGATGTCATGCCTTTACCCCCAAATACGTTCCTAAGGGAAAGGAAAGGCGAGGCCGAAAAAAAGGTCGTTCGCGAATTCTGACTGATACTCCAGAGAAAGATGCTCTTGTAGCAGAGTTAAAAGAAAAAGAACATAAGAAAATGTTGGTGGAAAAAAGAAAACAAGAGAGGGCAGTAAAAAAAGGAAAGTAAGAAGAAAAAAAAACTGAGGGGGCCTGTAGAAAGCTGTATCAAGATGACTCATCTAGCAACGAAGATGAGATACAAATAAAACTAGACGATGGAGGCCTTAGTCCTGAAGACTTTTCTGAGGATGAAGAAGAACTGTTTGATTACCTTCCTGATAAAAACTATGCCACAAATGACTTCATACTGACAAAGTTTGCTTCTAAGAAGGCCATCTACCACTTTATTGGCCAAATAGAGGAGCATGTGACTGATGGTTTCAGTGTGAAATTTCTCAAAAAGAACCAAAACTCTTACAAGTTTTACTTCCCAGAAAATGTTGAAGTCAGCTTTGTCGAAACCAAAGACATCGAGTTCAAGCTGCGACAACCAGATATAATTGGTGGGACATCCAGAGCAGCAAACTGCTTTGTTTTCAAGGAAAATTTGACTACTTTTAATTTCAAATAGTTTTTTACGTGTGTCTTCTGTTTTTTTCAGTTATAAAGTTTGTATATATGTTTACTTAAATATAGATGATGTTTGAAACCTATAAATGAGTTATTTTTATGTCCAATTAAACCAATTTTTAGCACTGTCCAATTGTGCCCCAATAAAAAATCATTTTGTCCAAAACTGCCCCGACGGGGCAAATTTGACAAAATGTAGAGGTTTATAAAAAAAAAATAATCCACATAAAAGGGGTGCTCAAATTATCTAGAAAATTTGTTGTGGGGTTCTAGAAGACCAACTAAACACAAGGCAAAAAACTAAAATTTTTTAACTAACATTTTTCATAATTAGAAAAATGCATAAAGTGAAACATGAAATTACGTCCAATAGTGCCCCCCGGTCTCCCCTATCTGTTTCAAAGAACAATATGGTTTTGCTTGTTTTCAATCTTAGAAATTAATGTATAAATAACAAAGAAACCCCCGATTCCTCTAGATTGTTGAGACTTTTTGAGTTGTAACCTCAAATTTCAAACATATTACCATTTAATGTGCAATTATGGACCACAACCCCCTAAACATTCTTTGAGAATGGAAACATAAGCTACTATCTTAAGAAATTGATAAAAGAGGTTTGAGATTGTTATAGCTCATGTGGCTAAAGTAAAGTGCAAACTAATTGTTATTCCGGTATTTATTTACAATAGCGTGACCATGGAAAATGGACTTTTTTCATAAGTTGGGCATTTATAGCCAAGTATTATTATCACAGGTGCATATAAACTGAGGGGAAATTATATTATTGTATTATATTGATGCCTTTCGGGCATTATTGCGTTAAGGAGCAGGGGCATCACGTGATCTGGGATTCGACTTTTGCAGGCTCGAGTTAATTTTTTTTCTAAAAGAGCAAGCAGTGCGCAGCGCGCAGACATCGTTGACAGGATTAACGTACTTTTCAGCATCATTTCACTCACTTATCACTTACCTTAATGAACATCCAACACAAAGGTGTGCCATTACCACTACTGAACTAGGAGGTTAAGAATAGACACGGAGGAACAAAATAGTTGAAAATGGCGTCCCTTCTTTATTTGAGAGAGCCGCGGAGTAATACCAAACTGTCAAATATGGATAGTGTTGCCAGAGGTACTGTCAAAAACAGTTTTCAGAGGATTTCAAAAAATCGTAACTCCTTTTGATTTTCGTTGCCGACGAATTTTTTCTTCACTATTGTTTTCAGGAAAAGAAAATGAACATACCTTTCCATGGTCACGTTATTGTAAATTGATACCGTTATTCCATATTATCAATCATTCAAGTGTTGGACACTTATACTGCACTGCAGACTTAATAATGCCCAAATGCTTAGCACTGAACACTGCAGACTTATTAATGCCCAAATGCTTAGCACTGGCTGTGCCTTCCCTCTTTCAATTTAGTACTTTAAAGGCATTAAAGGCTTAAGGACTAATATGATTTCTAGCTAGGCTATTTATAAAACCAACTATGATACAAGGTAACTTTAACTTAACCTAGATACCTCTTGACCAACTTTTGTAGTATCTTGAGATAGCCATTAGTAGAGTTTGTAACAGTTTTAGTTTCAAGTGGAACTAAAACACAATTCAATTAATCAACATTTTAACCCTCTGGTTAGCATTTCCGCTAAGAAAACAATACAACAGTAGTGATAAAATGCCAATAGCTTCCATCTGTATTACATTAGAATTAGAAAATAGTAAAGTAAGAATAAAATATTATATTAACTATACACGTAAACAACAAGAACCAGCAATCCCAGCCATTGCATAAACAATTTTGGAAGAAGTGAGAATGTGAGATATGAGATGGAGGTGACTGGCGAGACGCGGAACAATGAACTTTTTTGTACCTTGATGGTGCCACTTAGGACAGGCTAGGCGCGAAACCAAAAAGCCTCCTTCACTTCTTACTCTTTGTCTTTTTATTTATTGTGGTTACCTTGAGATAACAAACATCACTACTAATCCTATGGACTAAGAATAGTAAGGGAGACATCAGGACCAAAAGACGTCACAGGTCCATGACGCCGAGTTGTAGTTTCCTAAAATATCTTCAACAAATACAGCAGGCGAAGTAAAAATGATTATATGTTCTTTTATAGGAGACACGTTTATTGTTTAGACCCAATACTTTCGTTACAACTCGTTGGAAAACATTATACTTTTCATAAACAATAAAAATCTTGTTTAGCCATTTTGTTTCATATGAAAGTATGTTATTGGTCAGTCAGTCAACCGGCACTTTAGACACTTCCTATCACGTATTGCGAGAAATAGAAAAATTAATGTATTAACGATAAATTAATGTAAATTCTATCACAATGCAGCCAAAAGGAAATAACCTTTTCCTGGAGGATAAATTCACGTCGCTTATTTCTACATCCTTTTTTGACAGTAAATATTCTCGTAATATTCACTTGATCGGTCATGCCTTTGATTTTGTAAAGAATAGACCTTGCACCCGTAAATATATACGTATATATTTATTTAAATGAGTATGTATCAATAGTTTCCTTTCGATACGAAAGGTATCGCGATCGATATTATCATGATATCGTAAACAATTTCTAAGGTACGGAAAAAGTACTTTCTTTTTCGTCTTTAAAACATAAATTGATTATATTCTTAGACGTATAACTATTTTATAATTCAATCCATACGTACATTATACATCACATTATACATTCAATTATCCATACATTATATTTTGGTCAATACAATCACAAATAGAACACAGCTCAGTAGCTCTTATTAAGGCAATTAAAATTGAACTATAAGTTAAAAATTTTTCCTGTTTGCTCCGCTTACAGAATGAAGAAGATAAGAGGCGCGAACCCGTTGGTTATGTTTGTCGCCTGTCGGTCTGCGTTCACGTTGTTAAGAATTGTCTTTTGTAGTAGAAAGCAGAATGTAAAAAGTAAGAAAAAGTACAAACGAAAGAAAAAATTGTTCAGAAGGGAAGAAAGTCCCAAAGATAAGATGAACTATCAGAACAGAAAGGCTTAATAGACGTATCAGCTGTAATCTTAAAATGCGGTAGTATAGGATAGAATAGAATAACTTTATTGATCTCAAGGACATAAACATGCATCAGATCTTGTCAGTCATACTACAGATAAAACAACTATACTAAAGATAAAACAACATAAAACAATAGTGCATTTCATAGCATACAAAGCAAGTCAAAAAATACAAGCAAATAATATATAAAATAACAACAATGTTTGTGCAAAACAAGTCAAACTGTACAAGCATTAAAACGTATCTAAATAGAGGATATTTACACAAACTCTACGTCAGCAACATTTGATTCATAAAACTCACACAGCCTATAGAACGGATTTGCAATCAACCAGGCATACATTGTTTTCTTAAATCTTATAAAACTAACATGCTAAGCACTCTGAGACAAACAGTTAAAAAGCTTCATACTTGCAACCTTATGAGCATTTAATACTTTAAAGAGCCTGGTGAAATGTCTAGCAATTTTGCTAGTGTTTCTTGTTTAGTGTGGCGTAGGGTAGGTTTTTCTTTACATGCTAAAGCAGGGGAAAATAAACATACTAACAATAGTGAGAATACCCTCTTGGATAAAAAGTGGTCTGCAGTGAGATCTGAAATCAGCCTTTGCAATAATTCTGATAGCTTTCTTTTGTACTATCAAACAAAATACTGTTTACTCTACAAGAATTTCCCCACAAAAGCAAACCATATGAGAAGATACTTTGAAATAAAGCGATCTATACCATTTTTAAATAGTCTTTAGAAACTAATGGTCTTAAATGTCTTAACAAAAATACAACTCTACTTAATCTTTTTAAAACATGCTCGACATGCACATGCCAGGATAAATTGGGATCCAAAAAAATCCCAAGCAGCTTCACACTCTGAGTAAAATCACATTTCCTATCATCTGCCGGATGGACTTGGGAGTGCCGTTGGCCGAGCGGTCTAAGTCTTTGGACTTTGAGTCTGAGTTAGAGATAGCGCAGGTTCGAATCCTGTCTGTGACCGTTGCACTTTTTATCAGTACCATCGACCTCGTACTGTATCGACTCTCCCCCTTATTCTGTTTGATAAGATCCTCGCACAGGCCAGTAAAATACGCTGTGTCTTGTCATGGTTTAAATAAAACAAATTTGCTCTATACCAAGCATCAGCCTGCTCAATTAAATTAGGAACAGTTACATCAGTTATAGATGTCAAAAGAGTGACATTATCCGCAAACATTATAGTTTTACAAGTTAATGTTTTTGTCAAGATCATTTATCATAACAAGAAACAATAGTGGACCCAATACCGACACCTGTGTACCTAAAAGGTACCTCAGCATAATCTGAGAAACCGCCTTTTGAATAAACTTTTTGAAACCGCCTTTTGAATAAACTTTTTGAAGCCGATTGCTGAGGTAAGAGTTAAACAGTGAATTTTCACAGCCAATTATACTATAGTGTTCAAGCTTTTTCAGCAGAATATCCCGGTCAACGCAGTCGAAGGCCTTAGAAAGGTCGCAAAGCACCGCACTGGTGTCATATCCACTCTCAAAACTGTAGAACACATGGGACACTAAATCCTCGACCGCGTCCACCGTGGACAGTCCAGATCTAAAACCATATTGACTATTGGTGAACAACTTATTGTGCTCAAAAAGTGCTTAACTGCAATTTCATTACTGATTGGTAAACTTTAGCAAAAAAAGGTATCAGAGAGATCGGTATAATATAGTTACGGACCTCATCCTTATCACCTTTTATAAAGATTGGCACTACTTTAGAAACAAGCTTGGATGGGAAAATACCTTCAAGTAGACTGGCATTAATGCATAAGGCTAAAGGAAAAGAAATTACATTAATTACATTCTTAAGTACTACAGAAGATATACCATATATATCACAGCTTCTCTTTGGTTTCATTTTGTCTACTATATTACATATGTCCATAGAAGAGACAGTACTCCATTTGAAGGAAATCTGACGAGTTGCGACTTGTACGAGATCGCCTCCCGTAGTATCCACTCGAAGGATACTCTGCCTCACATTATTTACGGTCTCCAAAAAGATGTTGGCGAAAACATCGGCAGCTGGAATATCGTGAGAGACACTTTTTGAGCCTAGCTCGTTCTTCACAACCTGCCAAGCAGCTCTACATGTGTTGTCTGAGTTGAGGATAAAGTTTGCATAACTACTTTACTTAGCTTCAATTATTTCAGCTCTATAAAGCTTTTTCGCTTTTAGGTGGACCTTTCTGTCAGAGAGTAGACTAGTAGTACATGAGCGTCTAAAGGAGCTCATAGCCTCATCTCAATGCGGCCAATTCTGCTGTATACTATCGTTGACATTTATTTTTTGGGATTTTAATGGTACTTTTCTTATGTTTTACTGGCAAAGAGATATTTAACCAGTAAATGAATATGCCATTAAATTTATTAAACATATCTTAACAGCTAAGGCCACCCAACAAAAAAGCCCAATCGAAGCCGTTCAAGCACTGTTTAAAATCCATGACGTTCAAAGATGGAATAGGTCGAAAGCTAATGTCATCAAGACCCTCATTAGCCTTAGTGTCTGGTTTTATTTTACACAAAATAGACAGATCAATACTCAAAAAATAATGGTCCGATATTTGGCAATCATGAACTTTCGCCATATAATCAGAGTTTACAATGTTAACGACAATATAGTCAATACAGGCTAGGTCTCTTGTTGGTTTGAAATTTGTGCAATAGAGCCCAGCTGCTCTTAACAAATTGTGGAGTCTAAGAGTATTCTGCTCATTTCCACAAGCTTCAATGTTAAAATCTCCACACAGAACAATACTACACTTAAATTTGTGCAAATATTCCAAAAATAAATCAAGTTGGTCTAGGAATATTCTAACATTACTACCGCTGAACAACATACAGTTCTGAACGCTAACCTGCAAATCTCGAAGGTTTCAAACTAATTGGTAGTCTAATAATAGTATATTGTGTACTTTCTCGTGGCATATGTATCATCCTGGAGCCATTCTGTATTTTGGAGTATAACATAAATTTCGGACCGCTTACCTGCAAATATATGATTTCGAACTCATTGGTAGCTTTATAAAAATATCTCAGCGCATAAAACCAGATGTATTACGTCATAATGTAGTGTATTGTTATGTATGATTATTATACAATATCGAATCGTTCAATAAAAACAATTGGATAAGGAGTGTAGGCAGCTTATTGAAGCCTTCCCGTTTAAACTATTTCTACTAGTTTGAAACGTGTGACTTTTGTATTTTATATATGTTGATATCGATTGATAGTTCTGTTATTCGATATATAAAGTACCGATTATTATAATAAGTAAAATAAAACCAGGTCCGCTTATCGTACTCTACCCATATTTTATGCAAAAGGATTTGAGAATAACAGTAATGTTTTTTGTTCATAAAAATTAAAAAAAAAACTTACCTAACCTAACGACCTAACTATCACTTACTAGAGAGCCAAACACCCTACCATCTTACCAGAGGACCTACCACACTACCCAATCACCTACTGCCTACTCGAGAGCTAACCACACTGACTGAAGAAGGATATTCTCACTTTGGTGGAGAATGTATTTTATTTTAGTTTTTCCTCAGTTTTATTTCAGTTGTATTGCAATTCTAGTCACATATTGAGCGCTTTCCTGTAGAGAAATCCATACATAATGTGGAGTGGGTCTTGTAACTAGGCCTAGTACCAAGAAAACATTGTTTTCAAGCTTGAAATTTTGATCATTTCATAGTTTTCTCTCCTCACATCAAGTAATAACATAATCCTTACAAGCAAACTTCTTGCATTCACTGCATTTTATTGTAATTTTAATGTCCTTTGATATTTGTCAATGTGGGCATCTTTCTGAAGGTCAATTTGCTGCCTCCGCTTATGGATGGAAGTGGTAGATCAAATTAGAGTTGCAAGCAAATGGAAAGCTTGACACTTCAATGAGTCTATGAAATATGAATGGAAACTTGGCGATCACCTTATGTATAACTGTTCTTGTTTTTATTACGCATATACTCTGGTTCAAGGTCAAAATTATTCTGCTTCAATTAAATCATTAGAGTCTAAGATTTCACATATTTCAGTTCACTAATACATACAAACAAAATAGTAATGTTTACATACACATTTATATGAGAAACCGACACTAAGTTAATATTTAAAGATCTAACAACTGAATTAGAAAGGTGAAGTAATACCCAATCACACCAACCAACTGTTGACTGTATACCTTCTAAGGAGTGGGAGTGAGAAGGACAAGTCAAAGTCAAAGTAGTAAAACATGTAGGACTAGTAACTTCCTAATAGTAAAAAATGGCATTCATTACCTTGGGGCATCAATTATTTAGACGCTCTAATTTGTTTTCAGCGGAAATGTATTTTATTATTGTTTTATTATCGTTTAATATAGTATGAATGATCGTTCCAATTTGGGAAGAATGGTGCCAAATAAGAGTATAATGGAAACTCTTTCAATTTTTATACTTTTCAAATTATTATCAATGCTTTATCATTGGATAGTTTGCTACATGAAGTAATCCATTTAGTTTTCGAATGACGGATTCCCTGACCTTTAACTACAAAATATTGTTAATTTATATCGGAGATATTATTTTGTAATCAGACTCTATGCAGTATATTGTTGTGTACGGGTTACGGGGAATCGGAATAAAAGACTGAATTAGTTTACATCATCGACTGTGCTCGGTTAAGGTTGGAGGGTAACTGAGAGAGAGACAAGGGCAGGACACTGGAAGTGGTAGTGGTGGTATGATCTGGTGGCGTGATGAGAACAGCCAATGGCATTTATTCAAACTGATCACCCCATATGACGTCACAGCATCATACGATCATACAGTTGGTCTTTGGCTGTGGCTTTAACTTGCCAGTAACAATTTATAATATGTATAATAATTATTATTGTAATTCAATACATTACATTTCCTCCCTTCCAAAATTTCAAAATAAATTGAATTCACACAAGTCATAGATAAATTAAACAACACAAGTGTAATAATAAATATATAATAAACACATTTAAATATAAATAACACATATCATTATTAAATGTCATCCTTAAGTACTGTAAGTTATTTACAAGTTTAATTTCTCTACAGGTTTCCTAATACGAGTTGGGTATCTGTTTGTATGATCAGCTGTTCTAGTGACGGGAGAAGGAACAGCTGAGGGTAGAGAAAGACGTGGTCTAGAATGAGGGGTAGTGATGTGACATGGAGAGGTATGATGCGGTGAGGAGGGGGAGAGACCAGCTGATCTAGTGAGGTCAGTGTTACTAATTCTGACTGGGTTTGGAGTTGGCGGACACTGAGCGCCTGTCTCACGCTTCGCAACTGTACGGTCCTGAGATGGTGGAATTTGACTGTCACTGTCAACAATACTGCTGTGTAGTCCTATCAGCTGATCAATATGTCTACTCCAAATTAAACCAGTTTTTGTCATAACAGAATACATCACATTATTTAACTGTTTTATTACAATGCCCTCTATCCATTTGTCTTTAGAGCGATAATCTCTCACTAATACAGATTGATTAGGAAATAGAATTCTCGTTTTTCTACCGCCAAAATATTCTTTTTGTTTGTCCTGTTTTAATTGCACAGTTCTGGCTACATTAGGTCTGAGTAAATCTAGCCTGCATCTTAGTGGTCTATTGAACATTAATTTGGCAGGTGTCTCGTTAGTAGTAGTATGAACGGAGTTTCTGTAATCAAATAACATCCTATTCAAGGCTACTTTAGTATCAATATTTTCTTGAAAAGCCAATCTTATTTTACGTTTAGCATACTTAACTGAGTTCTCAGCCTGACCATTAGACTGAGGATGATAAGCTGGTGAAAATGTATGTCTTATACCATTAAGTTGCATGAAATTTTTAAATTCAACTGAGGTAAATGGTGGTCCATTATCACTATGGATAGTGACAGGTAATCCAAATCTAGAAAATAGTTCTCTTAACTTTTCTATAGCTAGCTTAGCTGAAGTAGAGCCTACTTCAAATACTTCCAACCACTTAGTGTAAGCATCAATTACTACCAAGTAGGTCTTATCTTTGAAAGGACCCAAGTAATCAATATGCAATCTTTCCCATGGCATAGATGGATAGTGCCAAACATGTAGATTACTCTTACTAGGACTAGAACGTTCCATAAGACAGGAAGAGCAATTGTTCGCTAGGCTTTCAATGTTTTCATCTATATTTGGCCACCAAATATAGGATCTTGCTACTGACTTCATTTTTACAATTCCCAAGTGACTCGCGTGTAACTCATTTAATACGTAGCTACGCAACTTGTTAGGAACAACAATTTTATATCCCCACATAACAATGCCATGCTCAACTGTTAGCTCGTCCTTCCTTTGGAAATAAGGTAACAATTCCCTATTCTCTCCTGACAAAAAATTTGGCCATCCGTACATCACATAGTTATGTATTTGTTTTATAATAGGATCATTTTGGGTTTCAGCTTTTACATCTTCAAAAGTTAAAGGTACTGAACTTTCAGCGATACAGTGTAAATAGGTACCTTTCCACCTTGGTTCATTGTTATTATTTACAACGTGTTTAGTGCTTAATGGTAAGCGTGATAATGCGTCTGCGTTACCATGCTTTTCTGACCTTACATACTGTACATCAAAATTGTATCCACTTAAAAATAATGCGTATCTTTGTAATCGGCTTGCTGCGAAAACAGGTAAACCCTTTTTCGGTCCAAATATGCTAATTAAAGGTTTGTGATCAGTACACAAAGTGAATTTTCGGCCATACAAATATTGATGAAATTTCCTTACTCCATATACTACTGCTAAAGCTTCCTTATCTATTTGTGAATATTGACATTCTGCTGGTGATAAAGTACGAGAGTGGTATGCAATAGGTTTCTCAACGCCTTCAGGGGTTATGATACTAAGTACGCAGCCCAGCCCTGTCGAGCTTGCGTCTACTGCTAGTTTTACAGGCAACTTTGAATCATAATGCGCCAAAACTGGTGCTTTAGTCAAAACATCCTTGACACGGCTAAATGATTTGAGACATTTTTCATCAAAATCAAATGGCACGTCCTTTTTTAACAAGTTGTACAACGGACTCAAGATTGTTGACAAATTATTGATAAACTTTCCATAATAATTTACCAAGCCAATAAAAGCTTTGACTTGAGTGACAGATTTAGGTACAGGTGCTTGATTTATAGCTTTAATTTTAGATTCAGAGGTATGCAGTCCATCTTTATCGATACTAAAACCAAGATACTCGATTTTGTCTACAAAGAACGTACATTTATCTTTCTTTACGGTAAATCCTTTTTCACTCAGGCGTTTACAAACCTCTTGCAACCTAGGCTACTTACATGAGTTTCGTTATTAGGTGCGGTGATAAGAATATCATCCATGAACACTGATATGCCTTCTAAATTATGCAAAGATTGTTCAATAACTCTTTGAAATATGCCTGGGGCTGATGAGATTCCATAAGGCGTTCTACAATATGAGAAAAGACCCTTATGCGTGCTAATTGTACATAATTTTTGTGACTCACTGTCTAACTTTAATTGCATATAGGCTTGACTAAGATCTATTTTAGAGAAACGTTCTCCATGCTGTAAATTTGCAAATAAATCTTCTATTCTAGGTATAGGGAGGGTACTTGTCTACTTCTAGATACTGATTTAGAGTAACTTTAAAGTCTCCACATAGCCTAATTTCACCGTTCTTTTTTAATACTGGTACAATGGGCGTTCCCCATTCCGAGCTGCTTACTGGAATTAACACTTGTTCGTCAACTAAGCGTTGTAGTTCTTTTTCTACCTCACTTTTCAATGAGAATGGTATCGGTCTTGGCTTAAAATACCTAGGTCTAGCATTTTCTTTTAGATTTAGTTTAACTGGTTCGCCTGTATACTGACCTAGTTTCTCAGTGAACACTTCTGGAAATTGATTAGTTAGCTCGGACGTCATTGTCTCGAAATTAGCCTTGTTATCTATAGGTCTGTTTATAACACACAAGTTATTTTTAAACGAAATGTCAACTCCCAGTACTTTAAGCCAATCACGACCCATTAAAGGATGTGAACCTCCTCTAATCACATACAAATCTAAGCATTTATGTATTTTCTCATAGCAAACATCAACATTAACTTTGCCCACAGGTATAATAGGTTCATTAGTGTACGAACTCAAAGTTAGGTCGTTTTCTAACAATTTACAAGAACTAAAATTATTTTCATAAAAATCCTCACTACACACTGTGACACTAGCTCCAGTATCAACTTCAAATATGGTTTCTCGACCTTGCACTAGGACTTTAATCTTAATTGGGTCAACTCTAATTCTTTCACCGTGAGTTTCATTTACTTTAAATAAATTCTGTATGTCCTCGACATAACTCTCAAGATTTTCATCACTCTGAACATAATTCTTAGAATTATTTGAATCTGACAGTTCTGAACTATCATTTACAAAATTATGTTTCTTATAATCTTTGTTTTTCTTGTTTTGAAAATTAGACTGATAAGATATACCTTTCTTAACTTTCGAAAGCTGATTGTCTGGTAACTTACTAATTTCAGTAGATCGACATACCTTAGATATGTGATTTCTTTTACCACATTTGTGACACACAACACCAAACAATTTGCACTGCTTCCTATAGTGACCACACTGCCCACAGCACGTACACTGCACCTTGACTTCGTGCCTTGCGTTGTAGCTCGCGCTGCCACCGCTGCCGCCGACTCTCACATGTGGGTGGTGATGCGCTGCCATCCGCTGGACCCGGCTGCCGCCGTTCACTGTCAATGCCGCCGCATTCTTCTCCGCCGCTTCCACTGAGCAGACGATTTTCACAGCCTGGTCGAAGGTTAGGGTGGTCTCTCCCAACAGCCTCTGCTTGGTCGACTCACTCCTGATGCCGCTCACCAGTCTGTCTCTGAGATAGTCGTTGAGGGATGCGCCAAACTCGCAGTATGCAGACAACTTCTTGAGGCTGGCGATGTACTCTGCGACTGATTCTCCTTCCTGCTGATTCCTTTTGCTGAACTTGTACCTTTCAGCTATGAATGATGGCTTCGGGTACAAATGGTCCTGAATTAACTTCACTAATTCATCGAACTTTTTCACTGAAGGTTTTTCCGGCGTACATAAATCTCGTAACAAACTGTACGTTTTCACACCCACGACTGTTAGTAACGTACTAACCTTTTTGTCGTCACTAATACTGTTACAGTCAACGAATAATTCAAATCGTTCAACATACGAATTCCAAGTTTCTGCACTGTTGTCGAAGTCACCGATTCCGCCAATAATTCCCGCCATTTTTACTGTTTCACTAAATAAAGACGAAATGTTCCAATTTACGACCTTGTCTTCCAACATCAAAATGTACCGATTTTGAGTCCACGTGACGCCAAACTACAGACACACTTCCTCCCACTATAATTTTCGGAGAAATTATTTACGCACAATCGAACAGGTTGCATTGCACTCGCGGGATCGCATTAATACCTCGTCGCCAATTGTTGTGTACGGGTTACGGGGAATCGGAATAAAAGACTGAATTAGTTTACATCATCGACTGTGCTCGGTTAAGGTTGGAGGGTAACTGAGAGAGAGACAAGGGCAGGACACTGGAAGTGGTAGTGGTGGTATGATCTGGTGGCGTGATGAGAACAGCCAATGGCATTTATTCAAACTGATCACCCCATATGACGTCACAGCATCATACGATCATACAGTTGGTCTTTGGCTGTGGCTTTAACTTGCCAGTAACAATTTATAATATGTATAATAATTATTATTATAATTATTATTGTAATTCAATACATTACATATATCTTATACAATATCTTATGCAGTATTATCTGATACTTTATATGTACTATTTCAATGGTTGTTTTTTGTTTGTCGCCATTAGTTCCAGCGGACTTGACAAAAAGCAAAGTTAATTCAATGTTACTTTTACTGGGAATGTAATTTTGAAACATTTGTTATCTCAGTTAATGATTGGTTATTTCTCCGTATCTGAACGATAGTTGCCAATATTTAAACGATGACAAAACGACAAAATACGTTTAGGCGAAATATAAAAATTACTGGGTTTTAAAATTATATGTAGTTAAATGCAAATCTAAAATGCATTGTCGGAATCGGAGTGGTAATCTCCGATTTCAACGTGTACCAAAACTTGATAGATATGCAATAATATATACACTAACCATGAATATAATATTTTTTAAAAGTTATTAAAAATATTATTTTCATGTAGGTAAGCTTTATTATAGGTATAACCTTCACAGCTTAGTTATGGATTCACGGTCCTGCTTATTAGCCATCTATGGAGCTAATAAAAAAGTAAATATTCTTTGTTATCTGCTATAAATTATGTTAATAATTACTGATTTTATCTTATTTTATATGTAACTTACCAAATATAAAATATCAATATCTAAACATTGCATTACATACTAGTTTGGGAAAAAGCATCATATATCTGTAATAACGTAGCCGCAAGCAAATAGCATGATAGATCCTTAAAACTATTTGTAGTTTACAGATTTCAGCTTTCTGTTTAAGGCTAACTTCACCAAACTTCGGTGAAATCCTTGGAAAGCCTCTCTAGCCTTCCTTGTTTCTGATTTAATGTTGTTATTCGTTTCATTCAAAACCTGCTCTATCCAAGACCTTAACGTTCAAAACAGGTTTTCTCCATTGAGTTTGGTCAAAACGTGGTTTCTCCAAATTTTAAACGCTTTTTTAAAGCTGTTTATTGATAGAATATCTTCTACATGATTGACATTACTAATAATAAGCCGTAACAAATTTAAATCAATAAGAATAAGTAGTTTTTTGACATTGTTTATTTTTTTACATGTTTTTTGCCTCTCCTGTAAAGTTGTATCTGAAGGAGAAAACACGTTTTGAATGTTTGCTCCTCAGTGTAGATGCACTTTGCTTATAGTAATGATATTTTCAGCTTTGTATAGAATTCTCAGACTTCTCAGCACCACATCCTTTTTCTTTAGGAAGATCAGGCCAGTCACAAGTTCAGTGGCACGTTTCTTTGTTGTGTCAGCTGTTTCTGGCAACCTAATCAAATATTGCTTGTATCTAGGCAAGTAAACAAGCACAGTGTTTTGCTATTTTCCAAAGACACGAACCTTTTGTTTATTCCATCCAATGGTTAATTAACAGTTAATGTATCTTTCTATTTTAGGAACACTTTTGTTCGTGTAGTTTTTAAAGCAATTCCTGTTAGTTATTGCTCACCGCTAATTCTTTCAGTTGCATCAAATTAGGATGAATTGAAACTAGGGTTTCAAATGCAATTTTCTGTTAAAAAAAACAGTGACACCTGATGTCGAAGAGTGATACAATTTTTATAAGTACCCGTGAAATAAATCAAATTTCTCTCCAACATTCCATGGTATTTCATTGAATAGCTTTAACGATTTCAGTAAAAATTATTATTGTTAATTCTAAAGTCGAGAAGTTTAACTTTTTAATAATACATGATGGAGGTCTGTGTAGTTTAGAAACGGAATTGCATATTTTAGGTACATACTATGTCAGTACACACACACACACACACACACACACACACACACACACACACACACACACACACACACACACACACACACACACACACACACACAAAATTAAATAAATGTATGTATATATATATATACACTAACAGTACTGTATTTTAAGGAAAACATCGATGTGTTTTGAACGATACATCGATGTTTTACTGCAATCTCGTTAGTCTCGTTTCAGTTTTAACTTTAACATTCTCCAGTCTCCTCCATTTTAGAACGAAATAGCTCTTGATGGTTCTTCTTTCCTTTCATAGTGGAAAGTCTGGAAGTCGTCTAGGAAGATATCTCGTATCTTCTTGTTTCTTGAAGTTTTAGAGATAATAGAATACTAGACATTACAGTCAAATATCTGCAGAGCTACATATGAAATATCACAGGGTGCAGTTATCAGAGGGATTCTGTAATTACATATTATCATCAAGTTAGGATACACTTTGTGCAAAGTGCTCATGGACGCTAATGTCTGGAGAGTGGCCCAACGTAAGTATCTAATCTGTTATCTTCAAGGTTTTAATTCTGAATTTGTCTTTCAGCATATTTTATATGATCAATTAAAAAAAATTACGGGTGCTATGCTCAATAATATGCTAAATATATGCAATTACACTTTACCTCCACCAATTCTACAACTTTGGTAGGTACAATGGCCTCATATGGATGCAGTATAATATGCGGTCAACACTTGAATTATCTATAACATTAGTAACAAATTCTTGCTTTAACTACTTAAACCAAATTACTTTGTAGGTATTTCAAATTACAGTATAGTTTGTCTGTTTTTATATGTTAAATGTAATAGTAATGTTATATTAATCACATCATGATGAATAAAATTCTATGTAGGCTATATTTAGTGTAGGGTAGGACAAGTGGACCCGGTTTTTTTTATCGAAATTGGCAAACAATATTACTTAATCATAATCATTGATATAATCAATCGATACAGATTAATTATTTTGAACTATTAACTTAAATAATCTATATCAACAGCTGTTCTATATCTATATCAACCCTTTAAAATAATACACGTAGAGTAATATTTCAATTTTACATGAGTAATTTTTATTGTAAAAATTGCAGTAAATTTTAGAAAACAACACGACATTGCTTTGAAAGATGATAAGACATGTTTTAAGTGGCTTCAACATGTTGGACTCGTACCGAAAAACCCATAATGTGAAATTTGTGGGAAAGAAACAACTGTAACTGTGAGAGGAGCACACTGATGGTCTCTTCAGATTTCCTAATTTTGGTTATAATCATTTGTTTGATCACTGTAAATATTAAATTCATGTTTTAGTTTAAAACATATGATTGTTATTGAGGACTATAGGTACTTTTATATCAATTGATAGTCTAGGATTTGAGATGCGAATATTAGGTATCGATGACAACATTCTTCGATACAAAAAACCAGGTCCGCTTATCGTACCCTACCCTATATTTATAAAATGTAACAGAGGAAACAATGTATAATGTTTTCTTATTTTTGACTATTTTGAAGGATAAAGCAGTTCTCACACCCCGTGTGACAAAACATGCACATCACCATTGAACTTGCAGCTATTATAGATGGATATAACCGGTTATTCAGTGGTAACTTATTATTGGAATAACGTGTTACCAGCAAGACTAATTGATTTGACGTTCATGACTTTCTGGTTATAGGTTACTCGGTAACCAGTAACAGCTGAGACGATTTTGTGCAATGAGACTTGGAGTAAAATATTACACTATGGAATGTTATTAGCGAGATAAATAGGTTTAGATTAGGTTATTATTAATATGTTACTAGTAGTAGGCCTACCAAAATTAAAGATAACCATTACTTGTGCTCAAGTCACCTGAGCTTGAATTTGGGTAATATCTCGGATGTTTTTCTTTTATTGTTAGAAGTGCTGGGTGGACTGGATCTCGGTTGATCTGCGCCGTAATCTTAAGTAGGGAAAGTTCTGATTGGAAATGGATCTAGGCTTCAGTGTGGACTTTGGTGATAACCTTGAAGCCACCCCGCACTTGTAAAAAAAAAGGAAAAAAAACATCCTGTAATGCTGTTAAATACACTGTCGTTATGAGTTGGGGTCGCAAATTGATAGTTGCAATGACAGATAGCTACTCCCATCTCTCACACATTGATATGCAGTGACTTGAATGAGAGGATACATGCAATCCCACACTGCCTTTGTCTATTGGTCGGACTATAGGGAGACTACTGTATGTGGAAAAAGACCTACACATTTAGATTTAGTCTCAGTAAACTTGCATCTTGGTGATGTCATTTCAGTAACAACATGATGCTAATACCTAGATTGGATCAGTTACCACGGTAAAAAGTTACTGGAACATAATACCTCAACACGTTATTTTGTAATATAATAGGTTATTACACAAATAACAGTATTTCTCATTTCTAGGGGCCATTACTCAAATACCATACACGTTTTATCTTTGTTTGAATTACTTTGGAACAAAAAAAACCGCATCAAAATCTGTTGCGTAGTTTTAAAGATTTAAGCATACAAAGGGACATAGGGACAGAGAAAGCAACTTTGTTTTATACTATGTAGTGATTTACTATTATCCTGAACACAACAATAGTCTTCTAAAGTTTTCTAGAGTTGGAATGACCATAAAGTTGTAAAGCATTAACCCGAGATAGACTCTTTAAAAACATTTTGGTTAATGTCAAATTATCGGTTGAAGTGTTGAACAAGTCATATTATTAATCTGTTGCTAAGAACAAAATAATATAAGTTTTGAAGGCTTGGAAATGATAAATAATAAAGTTTGAGTACCTACATAACAGCAAGAAGTAACCAATATTTTGAGACTGAAAATGGCAATGAATATGAGGAAAATATGTGAGATAATTTCTCGCAAGTGATTATACTAGTTTAAGTGGCTTCAACATGTACGTTAGGCTCGTAGTAATTCATGGGGAGAGTTCTTCCTCCATTTCACTAAAGCTGTTACTCATTGCTATCAAGCTGGGAAAGTTATAAATATTGTAAGGTTTCCTTGATCTGTAAGTCTAGGTCTTAGTTGGTTTTGTTGTTTTGTAATGTTAGTGTTAAATTTATGTTTTTAAAATTTTAATAAACGAGATTCTTCTTGTTACGGTAATTTATTATAACTCTTATTGTGTACGATTTTTTCATATCGAAGTTGGATAATATATCGAACAATTTGACAAAAACAACTGAATAACGAGTGTAGGCCGCTTATTAAAGTCTCCCCTAATATTTCATTATTCTTTATCTTCACTGGGTGTCATGTGGTATTTTTTGTAATTGTGAGTCGACCTCATTTTATTTGCTGCTGACAGCCCCATCTTTCGATACATAATATAACAATACTGAAATAGGGGGATTTTACCCAAATAACAAAAGAATAAAAATTCATATTATCAGACTTACTTACACAATTGCCTCTGGCACAGGATACGGCAGCATTTTGACCATTCATGAATTTTTCCGGCCATTGCTGCAAATTAGGAAATGTAAATTGACAAAGGAAACAAACATTGTAATTTCACTTAACTGTAACGATCTGTCATTATAATGATCTGTTTTTGTTTTCTGCCTCCAAAGAAATGATGTCAGCAAGGAGGCAATAGACTCTGTCACTCTCTACCAGTTGTTATTATGCGATGTAGGTAGATTTAGATTAAGTTAAAAATTTGTGACTATTATTACTAAAGTTGGATATAAACTTTATGAGAGCTCACATGATCTGAGCTCAAATTTGGGTACTATCTCAAAGTGTTTAGTTTCTTTTTATTCCTGAAGTGCGTGCGGGTTGGCACCAAAGGTAACTTTAGAGTTTTGATGATTGGTGATCTTAGGTTAGGTAAGTATCCCATCAGAAATACCCCTGGCTATCAGTGCGGGGTTCGATGGGCGTCTCCTTGCACTTCTAGTAAAAAAAAGAAAACATCCCTAAATTCAACCTCAGATCACGTTAGCGCTTGTTAACGTTGTATATTTATAAAACATACATATGTATTTACCTATTTTGTATAGCCTAATAAAAGATAGTAGATAGGGTCAGAGTGGTCTTTTTGAGTTGCTGCTTCCTTTCAAGAGACAGAAAACCACAACTCTGATTGTTTTAATTACATGTGCCTTTTCCAGTAAGTCAAATACAATATGTTCTTCTTAGTAATGTAGCTATTTTAGGTCCCTACTAAGAAAAAACGTTTCCCAAATAATGGCCTCCCATATAATACCAAAGTGCTGTTTGGTTAAAAAACAAGACATGATTATACAACAAATTAAATACTATTACTCTGAGAAATCACGATTACCAATTATAAAAGGAATAAATCAATTTTTTAAATATTTTAACTGCTTAGTTATCCACACTCAAACACAATTTATAAAACTAAATTACGGTATTTGAGTTGATCACAGTAGTTTAGTAATGGACAATATAGTGAAGGCTGCATGGGAAGGTTGCAGTCATAAGTGCTGTACTAAACTGTTCTTACAACAGAACACTCAAATAAGCTGTCAAATGCATAAAACACTAAAAAATCATAGATATTAAGAAGCACAGTCCTCATAACCACTAAATGACATTTCCATTTCCAATATTATAAAATTATTTGAGTGCAATAATTATCCATTTCCAATCACATTAATTATTTGTGATTTCCACTTTCTAAAACTGTGTATATGTTTGTTCAGAAGGACAAGCAGTATAGGTTAATAACGTTGAAATTATGATAGGCAACTTCACTATAAGCAATGCACTTCCTCAAAGGCAAAGGGCCGTCACGGGCCTTTTTTTTAGACTTTAATAATACGCATATTTTACTTAGTTATTTGTAACTAAATACACGTCATTATTCATATATTTTCTCATTTCGTGCTTGATATGTGAATACATAGCTCTTCATTCACTATTGTATTGCTGGCTATTCTCTGGTAAGCTCAATGTGGTTCATGTTTTGTCGTAGTAAATCTGCTCTAAATAAGTAATTTATTATTCGATTAAAATAATTTTTATGTCATTAGACTCTTCATAAAGTGTAAAATATATTCTTGAGAAAAATTGCGGTTTTTAAGATATATTAAAAGTTAAGGTTAAGGATATTCAGAGTTAAGGTTTATTTCCCATCATTTTGAAACTATTACAGATAATATTATAGTAGTTTTTGTAGTAACTGACATATTACCATAAATATTTGAGTCAAATTGGGTATAATTTAATTTATTAGTTTTTAAGATATACATTTTTTTTTATAAAAACACAAACAAACCGTTAAGAAACTAAGTACAGGAGCCTATGTTCCATATGATGAAATGTCTTTGTCTTGATTTGAGCAATAATGTGTTAAACCTTTGTCCAGAGATTTACAAGACATTGTATACAGGGTGTCAATTAAGTCTGGAACCTCTTTTTTAATTTTTAAACCACAATATAAAACAATACCAAAGTTCACACGTGCTTACTGGTGATAGTAACGCACATATCTGCCCAATTACCGACCAAATAATCCCTTTGGGGGACGGTCCACAAGGAGTCGGACAAAATTCTTAAATAGCAGCATGGGTCGAGTTTGGTATCAAATTAAAGGTGCTACTTAGCAGAGTACAGTGCCGCAAACCGGACTTCAAAAGGTGGATTCATTCAATAGTTATAGCTATTTGAATTTTAAAACAATTGAACAATGTAAATTATTAAGTATTACAAGTAAACACCAATTTTTAAGTACCTCTGATCAAAGTAAGTGTTCAAAATGTTCCCCTACCATCGTCTGGCAATGTCCTAGGCCAAAAAAAAGCTAAAAGCCATCCACTGCATTTTGAAGGTAGTCACGAGGAATATCTTGAGCTTCTTGGACTATGAGATTTCTTAGGTGCGCCAAATCTCGAGGCTTAGTATGATAAACTTTATCTTTGAGGTATCCCCAAAGAAAAAAATCCAGTGGAGATAAATCAGGGGAACGAGCAGGCCACTCTACTGCACCACGTCTTCCAATCCATCTGTGAAGGAATATTGTATCCAAGTATTCTAACAAGGAGAGCAAAGTGTGGTGGCGCGCCATCTTGTTGGAAATAAATTCTTTGAAATTGTCGACCAAGAGCAGCTTGTAGTGCAGGAATTATCTCATTTTGGAGCATTACTAGATACGAGTCACCATTTAAATTACCATTGATAAATAATGGGCCCATAATTTGATTTCCTATAATACTTGACCAAACGTTAAGTTTCTGTGGATGCTGTGTATGACTCAATCTGCCACTTTCACATTCTAACAGTAGTTGTGTTATTGGTAATAATTATTGATTCCTGGCTTCGATTACTACATTGTCAGATGATGGGAGGGGAACATTTTGAACACTTACTTTGATCACAGGTACTTAAAAATTGGTGTTTACTTGTAATACTTAATAATTTACATTGTTCAATTGTTTTAAAATTCAAATAACTATAACTACTGAATGAATCCACCTTTTGAAGTCCGGTTTGCGGCATTGTACTCTGCTAAGTAAGACGTTTAATTTAATACCAAATTTGACCTATGCTGCTATTTAAGAATTTTGTCAGACTCCTTGTGGACCATCCCCCAAAGGGATTATCCGGTCGGTAATTGGGCAGATGTGTGCGTTACTATCACCAGTAAGCACGTGTGAACTTTAATATTTCTTTCTATTATGGTTCAAAAATTAAAAAAGAGGTTCCAGACTTAATTGACACCCTGTATATTATTTTGTGTGTGTGTTTGTGTCAATTAATGCGAAAAGATACTCTGATTATAGCAGTAGTCATCTGTTTTGTTTTATAATTTGTTGGAATTTCCACAAGATTTTATAAACTTTGGATAAAATCTACAAAATACACGTATTGCAACATGGGAGTGAGAGGCACTATTCTGATAACAGTGACGATAAATGAAAACCAAAATGCATGTTTATATTGTATGTACTGTATATTGTTCAATTTCAAATATTTGCAGCTTTCTATAATGTATGTAATAAATTATTGATACTTAATTGTTGGTGTTTTTAATAATAAGTAAAATAATCAAAAGATACATTACTTGAGTAACCCTATTAAACCCTTAGATCGCCAGAATGACTCAGGACAGACAGAAGCGTTAAGTGCCAGACATTTCCTTTTCTGCTTGCCCGAAGATGTAGCATTCATTTTTGCATTTTCTTTTTTAATAAATTGGAAGCAAAAAAACAAATATGTAAAAATAAGTATTATTGTTAATTATAAATAATTTTTTCTTTAATAGTTGTTTTCAAAAAGCTAAAAAAGAATTTTCCTTCAGAAAAATTATGTATTTTACCATAAAACAATTTAGATAGGAGTCAACAAATTTGAATATAAAATAGCAAAGTTTGATAGATAAATGTATTTATTACACAAATGCTACAAAACGTACATTAAAAAGAATCATTATTATTTGTGATAATTACTTTTAAAACTAGATGGAATAATATGTACTTCATTATTGTAATAAGTTTGAATAACATTAAAGCCTCGCGTGCACTACGACGGAACGGAAGGACACGACAGAATTTTTCAAATATGAATAGTATTGATTGTTATGGAGATGCGCGCACTTGGACGGACGGGACGGAAGAGACGCGTCGGACGTCAGTCAGATTATCTGAGGAAAAGAACTTTTGAACAAATTCTGCGCGTCGGCGACGTTGGGTCCGTCCCGTCCGGTGTTGTAAGCGCACACACCTCAGACGGAACGGAAGGAAATTTTCTCTATTCCAGCTATATCTTCTGAGCCAAAATGGATTTCTCCAAGTTAATTTCTTTTGTTCAAAACTACACCAAGCTGTACAACATGCGTCATCCTGAATATTTTAACGTCAATAGAAGAGAGAATTGTTGGGAAGAAATCGGTGACGATGAAAAATCTTTTCATCGTCTTCTATCAAATCTGGGAATAACGTATGAAACTCCCCCAAAGCTAACCTTTTAGTGTTTATGTTATGTACCCAAAACCTGGCTTTTCTTCGTCTTCTCTCTGCCTCTTCTTCTATTACGAATGCAGCAACAATAATTAATTCTTCATCTAAGCACTGAAGCATCTTTGACATGTTTTAACACAGACTGAGAACTTGATTAAAACACCCAAGACGAGTCTGGCGTGGCGCGGCGGTTCTGTCCTAATGCGCGCACCCTATCTTAAAATTTCCAGTCGTCCGTTCTGTCGTTTCCGTCCGTTCCGTCGTAGTGCGCGCCAGGCTTTATTGCATAATTTTATCATAAACTAGATTGTAATAATAATATGAGCATATGGTAAGGATAAAGTAAACAAGTATTACACAAAAGTTAAATACTTGTGCATACATTTTACAAAAGTGGGTAGACTTATTTCCTAACTTCATATTCACTCCAACATAGGCAAATGTCTACATGTAGAAAAAATAATGCTATTTAACGAATACAATCAGTTTGATTGCACATTGTAAAATGTTTTCCCTTAAACTGTATATAATTATGTACTATGCACGTGTGCCCACACACACACACAACTAATATATAAAAATCTAATGGTGCCTCTCTGTGTGTTTATGTGTGTTACTCAAATCATGTTAAAACTGCAGGACCATTTGTACTGAAACTGCATTGACATTCTTAGAGTCCCTAGTTAACATTCCTATTCCTATTTTCGAAAACCCCTCTCTGGGTTACATCTTATTGGTCTCTTAAAATCACCCAAACAAGTGTTATTAATTAAAATAGCCCGTTAAATGGAATAAACTATTCTGTGTTAAAAGTTTTTATGACAGCACAATCATACATTTAATTAATTAAAATATAATTTTGTTAAATATTTAAATAGTCCTGAAAGTAAAGTGGTGGTCCTTGATAGTAACTAAACCTATGTTTGTTCTTTTGGAATCACTGTTGAGCAGACTTTATCCACATAAGAAAATTATGTTTTAGCAAATATTAATTATTCAGTGCTTGGTTAATACTGTAACGCTGGTATCAAAGACAAAGTATCAAAGACATTTAACTTTTACTATAAATGTAAATTCTAACCCATCTTAGTTGTCTTTAGATACAAGTAGTTTTTTTTTTTTTTTGTGGAACCAGAAATGCTTGTATTTTATAGGGGAAGTGAATGGCCGAAAATAGAGACTTTATGACCGAAATAGGCTTCTCAGACCTGTGTATGTTTATATATATATATATATATATATATATATATATCGGGGGAAACAAAAGAAAATCAACTATAACACATAAAGACATTACTTGACCCTCTTCAGAATTTTATAAAATCTGGTATGAAGGTTCTCCATTTTAGATTAGGAAAATTAGCAATTTTTTACTTTGACTTTTCTTGAACAGATCTAGAATGAAGTCCCTTATTAATTATGGTAATAACAAAATGTTAGATGGAATAAGGCACATAAAAAATCAAATAAGGCCATTAGAGGTCAGTGTAATTTACATATTGTGCAATTTGATAAGAATTATTGTATGAAAACATTGAATTTTAGAGCACAATGATTTTGACTACAAACCAGATATGTTTTTCAGGTGCAGAGACAGCATGTTACAGAGCTGCAGAACTGAATAGTGCATTCCTTTTCAAGAAGTGTCAATTAATGGATCAGGTAGACCATGTCAGCCTTGTGGCGGGTATTGTACTGATGATTAAAAAGGTATTGCATGCCAATAGATGGGTGTTATTTAAAAAAAAGTTAAACTTCAAGATCCTCTGAAGAGTGAGAGATTCACTTGTTGGAGTGAGCACAATTTCCAGCTGCAAACATGTAAACAATATTGCAGTCTAAATACTATTGAAAGAAATTTCACTAGATGACCCCAGAATCCAGAATAGCGTATATCAATCTACTTTACACATATTTGTAGTAAATTTGAAAGTTTTGGTTTAAGATTATGCATATGTAGTATCAATTAATGACTGTTAGGATACATGAGCATGACCGCTTCCTGTTTTGTACTGTCACTGTGATAATGCAGCCTGTGGCCCATTCCCCCTCCACTCTGACTACTGGGAAATGGTCATCTTTGTCCCACCTGCTGACCAAATCCTCCTCAATCATATATTTCGCAATTATAGTGGCATAGCATTATTTCGGGTTTTGCGTTCTTTTAGAATTTCATAACAAATGTTTTTATACTCAATCCTTCAAGTATTTGTATTGTTGTCTTCATAACATTCTAAAGTTTAGTTATACACCAATAAATATACATACAAGTCTTGTTATATATTAATTTTAAGAGGATGAACGTGTAATTGTAACATTTGTAAGTTTAGCAAAAATGTGAGATTGGTAGCATCAGATGTTATCCCAGTAAAGGCAAAACTAAAAGCAACTTGAAAGTCAAACAGGCAGTTGTAAATAACAAACTGCATTTAATAAAAGATTCTTAGTCCTTGAGAAACAGGTTACTACAAGATTCGTTGTGATTGGATGGTGTATCGCCTATGCCTGGCCAAGTGCTACTGAGATTGCATTCTTGTGAGTTGAGCCGACCTTCCAGTCTGCGCCATATGTGACACTATTGTTACAGTGAAGCATGTGCTTGTTGACAGCTATTCACGATACATATGCCTGAATATACTTGACTGCCTAAAAGCGGATCCTACACAACAAAGAGACAACTATAAGACTTCTCTTTTATTAAAAATACTTCTTAATTACACAGAATCTGAAACCATAACTTTTTAATTAACAACCTGTTAACTTATCTTTGTTATTTATATAAGATAATTTATTGTGTTATTTATCGTATAGTCTATTGTTATATATTATTAATTATTTTGTATAGGATGGATCCTATACAGTCCCTCCTAGTAAGCATAATGTGTTGTGTTCTTGTTTATCCTTAATAATATTTTCTTATTTATGATTAAGCAATCTCAGATATATAACAGTCTGATACATTGACACTACCATTGTAGAATTTTCAGTTCTTGTTCACAGGCAGTGATAACCTTAGTGTTTTTCAATCTCAAAATCTTCATATAGTCTGGAATTTCGGAGTTTGAAGCCAACTATGTAACACCCCTGTTATAAACATTTAACAATCATTGACATTACCATTCTAGGAGTAAGTGTCAATTCTTGCTCATAGGCAATGATAACTTAAATGTTTTTTCCCCCAAAACTCTTCATATAATCCAGAATTTCTGATATAAAGTAACCAGGTAAAACCCCCATTAAAAACATGTAACAATCAGATTCATTGACACTACCATTCTAGGAGTAAGTGTCAATTCAATGCTCACAGGCAATGATAACTTAAATGTTTTTTCCCCCAAAACTCTTCATATAATCCAGAATTTCTGATATAAAGTAACCAGGTAAAACCCCCATTAAAAACATGTAACAATCTGAACACTGACACTACCATTCTAGGAGTAAGTGTCAATTCACTGCTCACAGGCAATGATAACTTTAGTGTTTTTCCCAAAATATCTTTGTATAATCCGGAATTTAAGATAAAAGCCAACCATGTAAGACCCTATTAAAACATTTAACAATCTGATACACTGACACTACCATTCTAGGAGTAAGTGTCAATTCTTGCTCACAGGCAATGATAACCTTGGTGATTTTTGCTCCAAACAATTCTCATATAGCTAACCAGGTAAAACCCCTGTTAAAAACATCTAACAATCTGATACATTGGCACTACCATTCTAGGAGTAAGTGTCAATTCTTGCTCACAGGCAATGATAACCTTAGTATTCCTTTGCTCCAAAAGATCTTCATATTATAGTCCAGAATTTCAGAGATTAAAATCAACCAAGTAAGATCTCCCGTTCAATTGTGACCTAGATTTTGACTCATTGTAACTTCTCTTTACAATTGATGAACTCTTCAATTCAAGCCAGTAAAACTTAGCTCTAGGCCTCAATTACATACTTTATGCTTTGTTGCAGAAATTGATGGATGTACAAAAAATGGTAGTCTAATGCTGTGTTATAGAACATCTCTGGAAAACAAATTTTTGTATCTTTACATAGCTTTCATGTCATTGCACTTCACAAACTGAGCCAGTAGAGAACCACTCTTGGAATCTTATCAACTACTATCCCTCTCGAGTAGTTCCTGCAAAGTCTTTGAGAGGCTGGTTAATTACACCTTTTTGTAATCCTTTTAATGTGGCTAAGACACATCAACTAGTAACCATCTACTGGTAGTGGAGTTGCTATCATAAATTCCTTTATTAACAAGAAACATAGGCCAATATGGAAAACTTAAGTGGCCATATGTGAATTTTGAGAAGTTAATCAAGTAGTAAAACCAATTATTTCTTTTTATAACCGACAGTTCCAGAAACAATACTCAACCCCTCCCTTCCCTCATCATTACACAGGATCTGTCCGAAGGTAGTTGGAACTTGATCATCCTATAAGTAAGTACATATAAGATATTACTATTTTTCTATGAGACATTTGTACATTTATCGCGTCTTACAAATAGTTATTATAAAAACTATTTTTTGTTAAAGATTTCATTTTTAAAAGCTTTTAGGTGCGTTTCCCCGTCCATTCCCGCTGTATTTACTTTTAGTTACAAGTTTCCAAAATAATTGAGTTTAAAGATATTTTGTGAGGTTATTGAAAAAATTATTTTAAATTTTCTGGAATAAAATTTATTTTGTCTGTTGTAGGCTTGCACCTCTGGCGTGAAATTGGTGAATTGCAGACATGTTTTTGAGCAGATGAATGCACAAAATTTGCCATATATGAATGATGAACTTGAATACTTGGAAAATCATCTGTCAAGTTATGGTAAAACAGAAGATACAATAAGGATGAAGCATCCATTTTTTAAATTTTAAAAGCAAAGGTAATAAAAAGCACACAATATAGAAGATATATCTTTGTAAACAAACAATTCTTGGTTAGCAGGAATGTTTGAAATCCCATGAAATGTTTAGTGACCCAAAATCGCCCAGCTTGACTGCAAATCATTTGGGGAATTAAGTGAGAGAAGTGGAGGAATAATGAGGAACATCATTCTGCTGTGGACGATGACGTCATTGTCATGCAGTATACGCTGTTTTACAAAAGGGTAAATGCTTCAAAAATGATAAAAGATACAAATTTGTTGTAGTGTCCCTATTCCACATGCAACACTACTGTTGTAGTGTCCCTATTCCACATGCAACACTACTGTTCTAGTGTCCCTATTCCACATGCAACACTACTGTTGTAGTGTTCCTATTCTACATGCAACACTACTGTTGTAGTGTCCCTATTCCACATGCAACACTACTGTTGTAGTGTCCCTATTCCAAATGCAACACTACTGTTGTAGTGTCCCTATTCCACATGCAACACTACTGTTATAATATCCCTATTTGGGGTACAAACGCATTGAAAATCTGCCAGTTTCATTGAAAGATATCATTGGAGGGGTTGGGACCATAGTGGTGCAAGTCAAAAATTGAAACTTTTCACGATGAAGAAATTTGCGTTTACTGCAGTGTAAAATTCTGTGGATATATTTTTTTAATTTTGTAGTATGAAACTCATACAATTATTACTAAATTTATTTTTGTATTCAACACATCTTCTTATTTACTTTGGCTATGGTTAAAAATACGGATATATATTTAAAATATGACGTACGCCACTATGACTTTTAATATTTTTGTAGTTTAGTTGTTTGACAAAAACAAATCTGATGTAAATATAGTATATTTTATTTACAGTTTTAGAAAAATAGTTAAATACAAATACAAATTGGTATGGATAACTGTCTGAAGTCATTTTTAATGGTTTTTTAGTTGCGTAATATAGTACAATATCAACATGGTTTCAGAATCTTTATACACTATCCGCTTCATCTTGATGGTCGTCTTTCTCATCATTAGGTCCAATGTCCAATGTCTTCCACCTCTTGTGAGGACTTGATGTTTCTAAAAAAGAGGTGATGGATAGGTGGGATGTACCTCAACAGGTACAGTATATCCCTTTTCTTCAGATGATTTATTGAGGACCATTGTACAACTTGTTTTGCACAACACTTTTCAAGTTAGCTGGGCGTCCAGCTTTTTGACTCTTCAAATTTAATTCATAAAAGGGCTCATCTTCCATTAAAGAATATTTGTAAAATATTGTCATTGGTTGGATTTTCCTATACTGTAACCACTGCATCTTCATCCAATTTACATTGTCACCCTCAATATTTTTTTTTTCGTCTTGCAATATTTTTGACAAGAGCTTTACTGCTTTTAAAGTCATTTTAACAAGCATAAACTTGGTTTTTTCTTGCTGTCTGTATTGCCAAATACCAAACTTCTGCAACGTATATGGTTTTTTTTTCGTGTTGCTAGCTCTGTGGTGCCAAAGTCAGCATCATTCGGCAGGTAAGAATGGCCTGACACTATGAACTTTTGATCTATTATGTCAACTTGGGTCTCCTCTGTAATTTTCAACAATGTTAAGGCAACTGTTATATTATTCTTATTTTGTCCTGTGCAGTTGTCACTGTACAGCGTAACATGTTTTCTTTGGTTAAGTCTAATGTGCTTATCAAGGCAAGAAGCTATCTCTTGGGAACCTCGGGAAGCGACTGTCTCATCCCACACATACATGTATGTTGGTTAGAGGCTACTTCATTTATTCCCAAGTTGAAACCATACATATTTCTTCTATAGTATGTCTCAGATACAGTAAGTATGGAAAATGGAAGAGCTTTTTGTAAATCAAATGTAGCTGTTAAGATCTCAACATTGTTTTTTGATTTTTCTCTTATCATCTCTGAGACTTTGACGTGCAATTTCTGCATCTTGTAAGTGTTTCGAGTATTCATTTTGTAATCTAATTTTCTCATCTACGACTGTTTCTATTCAAATTCTCTGTTTAAACCCATCACAAATTCTGCAAGTATTTTTTCTTGTGGCATGAAAGTGCAAATTAAACTCCGTATTAAATACTAATCTGTAAAAATGCTCTTTTTCAGGCTTAGTTTGGTTTGTTGTACACCATTTCACGTAAGCTGCATACATCTTACTGACATTGAGTTCTGGATTTAGATAATATCTGTTAGGGTTGTCTTGTCTTGTATAATGACTTTGAAATTTTGGGAAAAGATTTATGTGATCCATGATTAACTGTTTTTGTGCATTGGAAATTTTTGTACTAGGTGTTTAATATCACTTAGGTAATATTTGAGTCGTCCAATTCCAAAACCGGCTAGTTGTGTCAAATGTAATTTTTGGCAAAATGAGAAAAACGGATATTTTAATACTCTGTACAATATTATATTATGTGAATACTTTAAAATGATGATAAGTGTCCAAAGATTTCAAAAATGCAAGTTATTAGTCAATAAATTGTAATATAATCAAGATATTGTCAATTTCAATTTGCAACAAGCCAGTTTTGTAACAGTTTTTATTAATTAGCTAGTTTTGGAAATGGCCGCTTCGCAACTAGCTAGTTTTGGCAAAGAAAGAGCAACTAGCCACTTTTGGAATTGAAAATAAATGCGTACATTAATAGGACAGGAAATTTCTGAACAAAGGCCAATTTTATTATTTTTTATGACTTTATTATACAATACAAGTTAACACGGTCTATACAAACTTGTCAAATTGAAATGACATTTTTAAAATGAATTTTAAAAAGCTAAAAATAAAAATGAAATGGTCATTTTTCTTACAACAATCAAGACGAATGCCTATAAATCTCATTATTTTATCTAAAACAAAAATTCTTGGGCAATTAGAACTATTGAAGATAAATTCAGACATTCTGACCATAAAACACAATAGACCTAGGTTATACAAAACTTTTACAATATTTTCATACAAAAAATTAAGTCCATCAAAGTCCATGTGTTAAAATTCTTGGCTGTACACATCAAACTCTTGCATTCATTTCATCCATTGGCTCATCATTTTCTTCCTCATTTTCTAATACATGAGTAACTTCATTTGATGAAAAAACCTGCTGGAAATACTTTAGTTCTTCATTTTTCGACCACTCCTTACCATAGTGTTTAGTTAGCAATTTCGAAATACTCGTCAGTTTATCTTTTTTCACTGGGATTCCTACAGGCAGAACCATTGGTTCAATGCTGGAGATATTAAGCCCTGGTTTATTAATAGACCGAGGCTTCATAAGGTCACTTCTATAAAACATTTCCCCACGAACCAAAGCATTGTTTGTTTTACTACGTGAAATTATAAATCTTTTCGTTTTAGAGAAAGGAAAATGCCAGGACGTTGTTTGCTTAAAGACTTCAGTGCAGCTGGCTTTCCAGTTGTAGCAGAAAAAATCTTTTCCTAACTGGAAAACTGTTGCTACTTCATGGAAAGCATTGATGTAGTCGAAAGGGCTAATAATGCATTCCAGTTTTCGAAATTTCTTTTCCAGGCGGCCGAAAATCCTATCTGCAGGTAAAAATGAATGGCCCGTAACCGGAAAAAATACGGTTATTTTCTTTATGTTGCGTGGAAGATCTTGAACAAGGGTTTTGCATAACATTCCAATTAAGATAGAGTTTTTATTTTGGCCAGCTGCACCATCTGCATAGAGTTCTATTTCTTTAATATTTTCTAAGTTTGTATTAGTCAACCGATGATACAAAGCAGACGCAATTTGATTTGAGCCACGATTATCTTCGGATTCATCCCAAGTATACACAAAAGTGTTTTGCTTGTTTTGAGAATCTGTTGAGGAACCTTCGCAAATCGTGAAGTTATACTGATACAGTTGTTTCGAGTAATAGTTACTCTGATCTGGCAGTTTTGGCAAGGGTAGTTTCTTCTGACAGTCGAAGGAAAGTTTTTTCACTCCATCCTTAGTGGTTCTAAGGTTTTCATAAAAATTACTTGCTCTCAGCTTATGCACCCTAAGCTCAGTCATCAAGTTAATTTTATCGTTACCTTGTGCACTTTTTATCTGATCCTTCAACTGCAAACAAGTGGAACAGACGTCTGTAGCAGGAGTCTTAAAACTTATATTGTACTCTCCGTTAAAAATTTTCCTGAAATATTCATATTTAACCTTACGATCATCAGGTGCACTAGTATTGTAGGCTAACCATAACTTCTTCACGGTCAGGTCACTTGATAGGTAATTTCTATTACAACCTTTTTCCCTGCAGTAATGAGATTCAAGGGGTTCTAAGGACTCAATGAATGTTTTAACCGAGCCATGTCTGTCAGAATACTTAGTTGTAAATCGATCCCCACCTCGCCTTTCCCTAGGGCTTTCAGAAGTTAACAGATTGCGCCTGCTACTAAGCTGCACTCGATGTTTCGATATTCCTAGTATGTCTAAAAACTGTTTTTGGCAAAACCTGCACGTCATGGTGTCCACTTTCCACTCTAAATCTAGGGACAAAATATCTGTTTGTACATACTCGTTTGACAAAATGTTCGGCAGGACCAGGATTATTGTTACCTTTACGATGACTAGGCCCAGGCCTGGTTGGCGTTTCATTGCTAATGTATTTCAACAGGAATGCATCCTGTGTTATTTTATCACAAGAAGCATAGAAGGCCTGATGAAACTTTCGTACGTCTTGCATGTTCAAAGTGTCACATTTAAACACAGATTTCTTCTTTTCATCATGATTGCACCTTTTAAGAGTAGGCAGTTTCTTAGAGACATGTCTTTGTCTCTTCTTAACATTTTTCTTCCACTTAGTATGATCTCTTACCTTTTTACGGCTTTCCTTCCCACACACACTTTTAATCACTCCATCCCTTCTTACTTCATCTTCCAAAATTATATTTGTACTCATTTTCACAAATTAAAATTAAATCAAAACTGTTACCAAGCAAGGAATAACCTACAAACCAAACTGCACACTTTTCAATGATCTCAAGCCAAGATAAATAATACAGGCACAGAGTGAAAGTCAGTGTAGCCAACTGAAGAAATTAATGAACTTTTGAAAAAACATTGGTGTTACTATAAAAAGTGTAATAGATATTGTTGTATTAAGAATTTTTGAAAAGCTTACCAGATGAGTCAGTGCACATTTTCTGCTACAACTAGCTAGTTTTGTTTGTAAATGACCCTTATAAAGGTGCCATATTGAAAGCCAGGAACTAGCCAGTTTTGAAACTGGCTTATGGCATTTGCAACTGGGCAGTTTTGGAAAAGTTTTCAAATGCAATTAGACCGGTTTGAATCTGTATCCAGTTTTCACATTGAATTTTTAAAAGGGAAATTACCTACTTTTGCCACTTGAAAACTATTTGGACATGCGACAATTCAGTCTAATGAACATGTTTCAATAACAATCAAATCTTTTTAAAATTTTGTCAATTAGCCGGTTTTGGAATTGGAATCCTCATTTTAATTTATTACTTATTAATTAGGATTTAATAGGATTTTAAATAATACGGGCACATGTTCCACAACACAATGTATTCTTCCAACCATCTTAAATCTATCTTACATAGAGCTGTGTGCCATTACATTACTGGTACACTGCCACATTCATATCAATATAGATATGTACTATATAAAATATACAACATATTACCAATATGTAACATCCTCCTTTTTTTTAATAAAAATGATAAAACAACACAAACAGATTAAAGTTTAATATAATTATGAAAATGGATGTTACCAAAAACTTTCAAACAAAAGTTATCTCTAAACAAAGTCATTTAAATGAGCAGGCTTTCTGATAACCCGACCACATCTAGTTGTTTGGTTTTGCACTGGCCTATCAGGGAACAACATTAGGTCTTTCAACTACATTTTCTATATTGTTATCATTTGGCCTACCCACATCATTTTCTACAATTAAATCATAATAATTATTTTTACCAACTTCATAATAACACTTTCTCAACATTATTCTATTTCTACGATACACTTGCCCATATTTATCTTCAACTACATAGCTTCGTGGGGGAAAGCTTAACTTTTCAATTACTTTACCACCTATCCACTCTTTACCTTTTTGAAATCAAAAACATTATCACCTTTCTCAAAACTACCAAGTGACTTTGATGTTCTGTCATAATATTTTTTAGATTTTTCATTTAGGCTACTTCTGTTGACATTAACTATTTTTAGGCTTGAGGTCATTTAGTATTTACAGGCAATTTTGACTTTTACACTCTATTCAAAAACAATTGTGCAGGACTGACATTCACATTACTAGAGCAGTATTTCTGTAATCTAAAAGTAACAACTCAATTATCCTTACCACTCTCCTTGGCCCATCTCAAAAGATTTTTGCATATTGCAACAGCTTTTTCTGATCTACCGTTACTTCTAGGATAAAATGGACTACTTGTCACAGTTATGAAAATTGTACTCATTGGCAAAAGATTTGAACACTTGAGAACTATAGGGAAACATTGTCTGAAACAAAGCGTTTCTGGCACACCAAACTGAGAAAAAATATTTTTCAAAACTCTAATAACACTGTTGGCTGACTTATCATACAATTTTCTCAATTCTATCCCAGTTAGAATAAGCATCAGTAACTACCAAATAATTTTGACCACCATACTCTAGTATGTCACTATATACAAATTGCCACGGCCTACTACTAGCCGTTTCGTGAGACATTAATGGTTCTTTTACGTTTGCAAAACCTATATATTTTTCACATATCTGACAGCTCAAAACTAGGTTTTCAATGTCTCCGTTTATGTTAGGCCAATATAGAATTTGCCTTGCTCTGGCTTTACATTTAACTACACCAAGGTGAGATTCATGTACTAAATTTAGCATACTTTGTCGCCAAAACAGAAGGAACGATGATTTTGTTGCGAGAAAAAATAACAAACCATCTTCATATGATATTTCATCTTTAACTTTATGATAATTTTTCATTTCATTACTCAAACTTTTATATGAAGGCCTATCCCTTTATGTATGTATTTAACAATACCTTTCAAAACACTATCATTCTCAAGTAGCACTTTTAAATTCTAGTTTTTTTACTTTCAGACATACTTAACTGATTTTTTTAGGCTATGAACCATAAGAGATTTTTCAAGTTCACCATTCAAATAACTTTCATTCTTTTCATTCATTTTACATGAAAACTTTTCTAGACAATAAATCTGCTAAAATATTAGATTTTCAGTTTAAGTATTTAACTTCATATTTTTACTTAAGTAGATTAAGTTTAAAACTTTTGTAACCTATTTAGAAACCTTATGCATGTTTTTTTTTAAAACAATTGAAAACCAAAGGCTTATGATCAATATATACAGTAACCTTTTGACCATAAATAAATTTATGATACTTTGACAGGGCAAAACACATAGCTGCCATATCCTTATCTATTATGGGATACTTATTTCTGTATCGGTTAACGCTTTAGAAGCAAATGCTATCGGATACCCTTGTTGAAGGAGACATGCTCCAAACCCAAAATTAGATGAATCAACAAAAAATTTCACACTCTTCCTTAGGATCAAAGATTTTAAGCGATGTTGCCTCAGCAATCTTAGACTTAAGTTTTTTGAACGCTTCTGAATGATCTTTTGTCCACAAAAAATCAACATCTTTTTTTAGCAATTGCCTTAATGGCTCAGTTAACTGACTCATGTTATCTACAAACTTAGATAAGTAGTTAGTTACACCTAACACACTTTGCAATTTCTTTTTTACTTTCCGGCTTCTTCCAACGCAACAATACTTTTGACACGTTCAGGCTCTGGAGTTACGCCTTCTTTAAAAAATATCATACCAAGATATTTGACACTGCTTACTTTATACTGTAATTTTTTAGCATTGAACTTAATTTTATTTTTTAACGCTCTTTCCATTACATGTTTTTAAAACTTCATTATGTTCTTTTTTCTGATTCAGTTGCAATTATGAAGTCATCAAAATAAATTCCTACATTAGGAATATCACCAAACATTTGTACATTATATTTTTGAAAGATTTCCGGACTTACTCTTAACCCAAAAGGTAGTTTGTTGTACTTATATTTACCAAAAGGAGTTATGAAAAGTTGTTAACAAGCTACTTTCATGATCTAATTCAATTTGATGAAACCCATCTTTCATATCAAGTACAGTAAAACAAGACTTTCCTCTCAACAATAGTTCTAAACTCATCTGCAGAGGGAATTGGATAAGGATCCAATTTTTACACAATCATTAAGCTGAGCAGGATCCAAACATATACGTAAGGATTTATCTGGTTTCTCTACTATTACAATGTTATTAACCCAATCAGTCGGATAGTCTACAGGTTAAATTATTTTATTTTCTTTTTAGCCTATCAAGGACCTCTTTTAGTTTAAGTTTGACTGATTCAGGAATTCTTCTAACAGAATTTATTACAGATTAGCATTTTCTTTTAACTCTAAAGTCAATTTTTTAGGGAACTTTCCTACTCCAGTAAAGACATTTTTATGTTTATTTACAAAACTTTCTTTAGTATCTGAAGCTAGGACCTACTTGCAAATTATTAACTCTTTTAATCAAATTCAACTTTACGCAAGCAATTAAACCAAGTATTGGGACACTTTCGGTTTTTACTACTACATATTTTATCCTGTATTTTTTACCATCAATTCTACGAGTCAAGAACAATATTTCCTAAACAACTTAACTCTTGATTGTCATAGCTTAGAATTCTACTATTATTAGGCTCAAGTCTTACCTTAGGTAACTTCAACTGATTCAACACATGTAATGGTAACACATTGCACTGCGCACACTATCAAGCTTAGAATTCTACTATTATTAGGCTCAAGTCTTACCTTAGGTAACTTCAACTGATTCAACACATGTAATGGTAACACATTGCACTGCGCACCACTATCAAGCTTAAAACTCACATTTTGATCATTTATTTTCACATTTTGCATCCACGACAACAACTTCCACTTTCTTCTTAACCCTTTCACTACCACTTTTCAATTTTTGAAATTTTTGATTTTAATTAATTCGTTATATCAAATTATGCAAGAAATATTTTTTTCAGATTTTTTTTTCTAACGTTTACTATTTTTTTACAGACGTTTTTTAATTTTTTTTTGCTGGGACATATGTGTCCCAGTGGTATATGAAACACGGGACACATATGTCCACTGGTAGTATACACAAGTATGTAATTGGTAACAATAAGGTAAATAATAATTAGTAATTTATTCAAAACACATGTTTATTTACAACAAATAAAAAGAAAAATCAATTCCAATAAATTGCACAAATACGTGAAGAGATTCATTTTACATAATTAAGTGTGATATATTGAAAAACACGTTTTTACAAAGTGGGAGGTCACATTCTGCGCACATGGTTTTTGTTCGTTTTTCTGTCTGGTGATCGAGAGCAGCGCTTGCATCTTCTTCTGGTCTTGTCTTCCACAGGCAAATGAGTACCGACGTTTGACATTGTTTTCACTCTCTTTGATGTTCTTTGATGATCTCTTCTTTTGACTGAAGTATTTGTTGATCCTTCGGCGAGCAGCTGTTCCGCTAGAGGCACCAAGAACGTCAGAAGAGACGTTTTCCTGTGTTGAACTTTCTTGGTGCAAAATCCATGCGTTGACAACTGATGTTAGAAGAAGTTTATAGAACACCTTTTTCCACCATTTTTTTGACTTCCTATCAAAATCGTACACACCTACTTTTTGATCAGAAATATCAACTCCTCCCATTATTTCATTGTATAAAGCAATAGCTTCAGGGCATGTAACATCCTTTCTTTCTCCATTTTGTTGCATTCTCTTGACTGTTGTCACAGTGTCTGAGTGTAAGTTACTCAGGACAACAAAACTGCTTAGAATCCTTCCATGACACTGCTACTACACCTTCCTTACAACATAAAAAATTCACTCTCATATTTTTTAAGTTTATTTTCAAACTTAGGCACATTTACCCTGTTCCCGATGCAAGTTGCGACACTAGGATGGCGTGTTTACATAACAATTTGACCGAGGTGAAAAAACGATCAAATGGACAGCACAACTTCTTCCTTGTCACCTCTTACAGTTGACGAAAGTTTGCCCACAACTCTTTCACCTGAATGAACCGTCCACATTTTCAAGATCTTTACCTGCATAAACATTGAAGTCATAGCAATAGCCAGTGTCAGAATCGCACCTTTCCATATTTTTATGCCCCTCTTTATGGGTTTCAAGGGAACATATTGTTTCATGGTCGACCTACCCTTGAACTTAGCCATTGATTCATCAATGCTTTGAAATGTTGCTTCTGTTCTTGCCTTAGGAAAAGTATGTTTCAAACAAGAAACTAATTCATCTACATAATAAGTCTTGGTAGCATTCTCAGGTTTGTTTGGCAGGGTTGAAGTACAGCTTCGACATCAACAACTGAAACTGTTCCTTGATATAGCTTTCTTTATAGCTACATTTCCCATGGATTCTTGCATGGACCAGTAGTCAGATATGTTTGGTAAGCGATTGTAGCACATGATGAGAACGCAGCCTATTACAACCATTATTTCATGATAATTTGTCTTAGCTATATTTTTTTTCTTTTGTTTTTGTAGTATGTATAATCTTTCATTTGTGCAGGTGCGATATGTACATTAAAAAGGCTTTTTAGGGAAAAACTTCCAAAAAATACTGTCATTTCTTTGAACCTCTGTTGTTGATTTTAGCTAAAATTATAGGCCTAACTTTTATTGGCAAGGATTTTCTAGGTTTAAAAGTTTGTTTTACCTTATTCCAAATGATTTTTGGTCTCTCGTTACCTACAGGCTTATTTTTACTAGTTCCGTTCTATTCTTCTTGTTAGTTTTCGGCTGGGTACCTGTTCTTTCACCAGAATCTGCAGTGGCCTGATGACTGTTATCGGCAGTGTCCGGCTGGTTGCTAGTTCCCTCGCCAGGATCATTAGAAACCTGCCCCACCGTCATCAGCATCATCAGGTTTTTGAGCAGCTGGATTTTCAGAAGCGTCATCACTTTTTTCGGAAGAATCAGATTGGTGAACGTCATTATCACTGTCAGCAAAAAAAACTGTTCACATTCACTTTCAGAACAGTCAAAAAGGTTTATCGTCAGGGTCTTTGTCGCTATCATACATCAAATCACCTTCCGAAGGTCTATCAGGTTCACTTGAAGGAAACTCTAGCAAACTACTTATGTCTTTACTATTTAAATGCGACATGGTCCTACACTACCACTGGGACGTATATGTCCCGCACTGAAAACACCACTGGGACACCTGTGTCCCAGCACAAAAAAGACAAAGAATATGGCAAATTAAACAAGTTTCACTGAAATAAATCAATAAACAAATTGATTGTATAATACAGTACGGTTATCTGTAGCTATTAGGGGGACACAAAATAACTCACTATATTGAATTAAAACAGTCACTAGCAAAAACAACAAACACCATAACCTCAAAAGTGCAACCACATGGTCAGAACAAAACAACAGTGAAATAAAAACTGAGTGCTCCAGCAAGTTATTGTGCCAATACAGCAAAGTGAAAATACCCACCTGTAGTGACTATTACAAAATTGCCCTCAAATTTTAGCATCATTTAGTGATCCATATTTTTTTTTATTCTCTCGGGACATATGTGTCCCAGTGGTAGTGAAAGGGTTAAGACTGTTTACCTCTCTGGACACATCTGCTTTTGGACTGGACCTCCCTGGACACCTCAGCTTTGGACTGGACCTCCCTGGACACCTCAGCTTTGGACTGGACCTCCCTGGACACCTCTTCTTTGGACTGGACCTCCCCTGGATACATCTTCTTGGAATAAGGCGCCTATGAAAATATCTTCCATGTTCTTCTCGCTCCATCGTAGCTTCATGAACGGTTTTCTTAAGTTTTGGTTTATTTTTTATTTTGCTCCATAACAACCAATGGCATTAATGGTTCTTAAGTCCACATTTCCTACAAGTTTTTCCATACGCAGGACAATTAGCCCTAGTATGCTCAGTTCCACATTTTAGACACTTAAGGTAAATGTACCAAAAGCTGACAGTACAAGAAACCTTGCAACCAAAAGAAAATTCAATTTTTATGTTGAAATTAAGATAGGTTAATATTAATGGATTTAAAAGAACACTTGGTTATTTAGGGTGTTAAAATAAAGTCACCTTATGTACATTTTTTTCAAATTTTACTTATAATAAGAATTAAAAACAAATAACATGTCAATGTTCCTAAACCTGACATCTGAATTTTGTATGCATACCAAAATTTAACAGGTATCTGTACCGAAAGCTGACACTAATGGTTTTATTACTTAAAAGACAAGTTTTAAGCACAACTAAACAAAATTAAAAGATAAAAAAACTATATACAAAAGCTGTTAATAATATTAGTAGTGTCAATTATTTTTTTAATAAGGACCATAGTAAGAAATAAAATTAGCCTATGTGGGTATGACTTGTAATTTGACGGAGGCTCTAATTTATCACACAAAGTTTATAATTCTTCATCCTCATCACAATTCTCACACAAGAAGTCACAGTTAGAATTCACCGTAAGAGGGATCATCCAGGTTGAATTTGGAAAGATGATTCTTCGAAAGACATTTTAAATGTACACTTTTGTTGCACGAGTGACAATCTATCCATGTGTTTTTAATATTTTGTTTCTTTTCATTATTCCAAGAAGCATTGCATTTCATGCAGATGTAGGTCTGTCACTTTGGATTTCTTTGTTGTGGTTTTTCATTCATTGTCTTCTTTTTTAATTTGCCTTTTCAGCATTTTTTCTTTCTTTCTTCATCCTTTTTCTTGTCTTCTTTTTTTTTTTGTGATATGCAACCCATTGTGCCGAGGTGGCAACACTCGGGATCTTTTCCTTTTCTTCTTACTTTATTGACCTCTTTACTTGGTTCTGGCCAAAACAATGTTTTTTTTGAATGGAGAGGGAATTAATTCCCCAGATGGTAGCTAAACACTTGATTTTCTTTTTGTGGCGTACTCAGACTTGGGTTTGAATTGTCTTGGCGAACCACATCATTTTCATTTGTCCCAGTTGAGGTTGATGGTTCAGTATAAAGGGAGGATGTCTCCTTCTTTTAAAATAGTGTTAACACTCTCTATGTCTTCAACTACTGTGATGTCTACGTTTTCATTTTCAATGGCAACCTCTTCTAAATTTTTGTTTTCTACTTGTGGCTTGGCGTCAGAGATTTCTAAAGTACGCTGTCTCGTGATTGCTCATTTGTGAATCATGTGGTTTTCATTTATGTCTTGAACAAGTATTTTCTTCAGTTGTCTTCACCTTTGTGTAACTCAGCTGTGATGTTTGTTGTTGTTGGCAAGTCAATATGAATTTGTTCATTGTTTATCTGCTTCCAAATGTTAAAACAATGATAAATCCTTTTCTTGTCCGATCCATTCATCACACATCTTGAATGCCTGTTAACCTTTTCATACCCTATGTAGTGTTCTAATACTTCCAATCCATTTTTTTAGATTTAGCTTTCTTTTCTGTTGAAAAAACAATTCTCTTGTGTGCTGAGTTTCTCTTTGTTGATTTGTTGTAATTTTTAGCCTTCTCGATCTTTGAATAATCAAAACAGCACTAGCATCCCAAGGATGAAGTCCCACATTTTCTAAATCCATTCTTCACCCCTCACTCTGTCATCAATGCATTTTTTCAGCAAAGGACTGAAATGCCTCTTTTTGAGAACAGGGGTTACTCATGTTTTCAATTCTCCAGTTTTTAACAGCTTCTTTCCACCCAGATTTCAAGGTTCTGAAAACGGCTACGTCCATTGGCTGCAACAAGTGAGTAGCATTGGGAAGCAGAGATACAAGAATAATGTTATTGTCGACACAGAATTGACTAGTGTGGAGTGTGAGATGAGAAGTGTGCCCATCAATGAAGAATATGACAGGTCTTGATATGTTGTTATTGTCAAGCCAAGGATGGAAGATATTGGTTATGTACTCATAAAAGAGTTCTCCTGTCATCCATCCTGACTCTGATTTACCTTAGTGCCCAATCAGGAGGTGTGCTGTCTGCGATATCTGCAGGAATTCTTGCATAACTGTGAACCACCATTTTTGGACCAACAACACAGAAGCACTGCCATGACAAGAGTCGTTATGCACTCTTTCTCATCACTGTTGACACGTTGATACACACTCTTTTGTCCCTTTTCTACAAGCACTTTATTGCCCAGCAGGGTTTAAAAAAAAGCAGTCTCATCTGCATTGAAAAAATACATTCAGGATGTTCTAGTACCACTTTCCATGTTATTGTTTTTAGGTAGTCATACACTTCGGCAAACCATGCTTTAATATTTGCATCTGTAACATCAGCTTTACTCTTAGTGAGATTTTGAGCCATTCTTTCAGCAAGTTGTGGATTCCGTGACAAAAATCCATTGTACCATTTACGGGCCAGGTCTTCCATTAGTAAATGGATTTTCTCTCTTCAGTTCAACTAAAATGCGTTGAACACTGTCAATCAAATTGCTCCTTTGTGATCGGGAACCCCAATTTTGCCATACTAAAAATCCAATCTACAAGTAAAGATTCTTCTTCCTTATGTAAAATAGAAACTTCTGCCCATTCCGGCAGGATAAAAGGTGATTGCCCTTTCAATTTTACTTATCAGTGTAGGTCGTGGATCGTTATTGATTTTTGCTGCTTGTGATTTTGAAAGACCTCTTTGAACATCTTCATCAGCCTTCCACATTTGCTCCTCTGAATATTGCAAAATCTTCTTTGGTGCCATTTCAACCTGAAACAGAACAAATAAAATGGAGACCTAACTTTATGGTATATCAATTTCAAACTTTAAATACCACTTGAAAGTCAAATTTTGAATTTAAGTTTAGTAGTGCTCAAATAATAATAATAAATATTGAATTAGAGCAAACAATTTGACAATTTTTATTGCAGGGCAGAAACATACCCCGATAAAACTTATTTCTGTAAAATATCTTTAAAAAAATATCAAATTTTAAATATCAAAACTAAGAAAGTCTGCTATAAGCTTAAGTTTTAATACTAATATTCAATTAAGTTATTAGGAACTGTTTAGTAAAAAAACATTTTGTTTTTCCTAAACCTGACACCAGATTTGCCTAAAGCTGACATAGGTACATATGGATGTCAGCCTTTGGTCCCAACCATTTGAGAGTTATTTAGAGCCACAACCAATGGACAGTTTGTATTAAATCAGATCTTTATGTCAATGAAAATGTGAAGTAAAAAAAACTTACATGTTCCTAAAGATAACACCCACCCCCACCCCCTTCAGCTTAAGGAACATCACATATATTGTGTACCGATGCCTGACACTCTTAAAATAAAAAATTTAGGACTATAAACTTACAAATATTGTTAATAAAGTAATCATTTAGTATATGTTTTACTCCGACTTTAGTTAAAACACTAAAGTGCATACAAATTATTACAATTAAAAATGAGAAATTCACACTTACCTCATTAGCAAAAACTGTAGCAGAAATCCTTCAAAGACACTCTCCTACCTGTAGAGCTCTTCTGAGTTTCCCTCCATTCCAACAAGAAACAATGAACAGCTGATTGACGGTAATAAAAAAAAAAACACGAATTAAACCAAGGTTTTTTTTTTCGGTGTCATAAATCACAGAATATGCTGCACAGTAGGCCTTATTATTTAAAAGAGAAATTAAATTTGTCAGCTTTTGGATCACTGTCAGCTTTTGGTACATTTACCTTATACGTTTGTCCTTTATTAAAATCTTGACGAGCTCCTTGACCTCTTGATTGGTCGCTAGTTTTTGGTTTGGACTAAAATTATTGTTTTTAGGCCTATCATTAGTGAAATACTTAAGTCTTATATAACCTTTCTTCTTGATTGCATTGCAAGCCTACGCTATCTGCAGTACTAGGCCTACCTTGCCTTGAATCACCTGTGCTTGCTGCCTACTCAGTTCAGCAGCTCGACACTGATTCAACGCCTTAGACAAAGTTAAATCGCTTTCTCTAAGTAGAGCTTCCTGTAACTGTTTGTCGCTAGAATACCAATCACTACCCCTATCTCTTATTAGACTGTCTTCGTCTTCTTTAAAATCGCAAGGTTTGGCTTAGAGCTTTCAATGACGTAACGTAATGATCTATAAGTTCATTTTCTTGTTGTATTCTACTAAAAAATTTATACCTACAGTACACAACATTCTTCTTAGGATTGAAGTATACATCATAGAGTTCGATCACTTTTGGAAAGTATCTGCTTCGTCTTGTTTAAATGTATTATAAATTTCCATTACCTTCATTCCCTATGCAATGTAAAAAAGCATTGCTACTTTAACCTTGTCTTCTTTTCCATCATTGCCTGATGCAAGGAGGAAATTTCCAAACTTTTGTTTAAACAGAGCCCAATTGTTTTTTGCTACGTTTTCATCAATCACTAACCCTCAAGGTTGTTTAAAATCCCATTTTTAGGTTATAATTTCAATCTATTAACATTACTTAAAAAACAAGGTTATCGCGATTATTACTTCACGACAACTACTTTTACAGTATTTCACACCTGAACCATGTTTAATATCACTTAGGTGATAATTTAATTATTACTTATTAATTAGGATTTAATAGGATTTAAATAATACGGCACATGTTCACAAACACAATGTATTCTTCCAACCATCTTCTTAAATCTATCTTACGTGGAGCTGTGTGCCATTACAATACTGGTACACTGCCAACATTCATATCAATATAGATATGTACTATATAAAATATACAACATATTACCAATATGTAACACTAGGTTCATGTTTGCTCTCAAATCTCCCACCTGGAGAGACCTTAATTTCACCTTTTTGAGTGCTCTAGCAAGTCTTCCGTCACTAATTTGAAAAGTATCTAAAAAGAACTTCTTACACACTTTAACCCCTTCAACGCGTTTTGCCGTACTAGGTACGTCATGACACTTTCACTTGAGATCGCGTTTTTGCCGTACTGAGTACGTCATGGAGTAGTCGGTTATTTTTGTAGATGTATCGAATGTTTTCAATGAAAAATGTATACGATCGAAAAGGAGGAAGATTCAAACTTTCGATTAATTGAGTCATATCTCGAAAATCGCATCTTTAGAAAAAAATATCTGAGGAAATCAGCTGCATTCAAGACGACGTCATTGCCGTGCAGCCGATCGTTTGTCAGCTTACGTTTGTTGTTGTTTTACAGTCATTGTTAGTGTGGTGGTTATGTTCTACTGACATTTTTGTGTGTTTTATGTTCCTTTGTTTAGTTATTATTATTAGTTATGCTTATTACTAGTTTTACAAGC